>NC_036874.1:6899444-6911336 GCF_002910315.2 Salvelinus sp. IW2-2015 | reverse complement strand
CAGCGATCGGTTGAAGAGCATGCATTGGTTTTACTTGTATTTTAAGAGCAGTTGGAGGCCACGGAAGGAGAGTTGTATGGCATTGAAGCTCGCCTGGAGGGTTGTTAAACACAATGTCAAAAGAAGGGCCAGAAGTATACAGAATAGTGTCGTCTGCGTAGAGGTGGATCAAGAATACCAGCAGCAGAGCGACATCATTTGATGTAACAGAGAAGAGAGTCGGTCCAAGAATTGACCCTGTGGCACCCATAGAGACTGCCAGAGGCCCGGACAACAGACCCTCCGATTTGACACACTGAAACTCTAGAGAAGTAGTTGGTGAACCAGCGAAGGCAATCATTAGAGAAACCAAGCTGTCGAGTCTGGCCAATGAGGATGTGGTGATTGACAGAGTCAAAGGCCTTGGCCAGGTCAATGAATACGGACTGCACAGTATTGTTTCCTATCGATGGCGGTTACGATATCTTTATGGACCATTTGAGCGTGGCTGAGGTGCACGCCATGACCAGCTCTGAACCAAGATTTGCATTGCGGAGAAGGTGTGGTGTGGATTCGAAATGGTCGGTAATCTGTTTGTTACTTGGCATTCGAAGACCTTAGAAAGGCAAGGTAGGATAGATATAGGTTCTGTAGCAGTTAGGTCAAGTTGGTGTCCCCCCTTTGAGAGAGGGGATAAACCGCAGCTGCTTTCCAATCTTTGGGGGATCTCAGACGACACGAAAGAGAGGTTGAAGAGGCTAGTAATAGGGTGGGCAACCAATTTCAGCAGATAGTTTTAGAAAGAAAGGGTCCAGATTATCTAGTGCCGGCTGATTGTAAGGGTCGCAGATTTTGCAGCTCATTTAGAACATTCAGCTGACTGTATTTGGAGAAAGAGAAATGGGAAGGCTGGGCGAGTAGCAGGGGGAGGGCAGTGCTGTTGTCCGGGGTAGGGGTAGCCAGGTGGAAAGCATGGCCAGCCGTAGAAAAATGCTTATTGAAATCTCAATTATAGTGGATTTGTCGGTGGTGACAGTGTTTCTATCTTCAGAGCGGTTGGAAGCTGGGAGGAGTGTTCTTATTCTCCATGGACTTTACGGTGTCCCAGAACTTTTTTGAATTTTTGTTGTCAGGAAGCAAATTTCTGCTTGAAAAAGCTAGCCTTGGGCTGTTCTAACTGCCTGTGTATATTGGTTTCTGGCTTCCCTGAAAAGTTGCATATCACGGGGGCTGTTCGATGCTAATGCAGAACGCCCTAGCGATGTTTTTCTGTTGGTTAAGGGCAGTCAGGTCAGGAGAGAACCAAGGGCTATATCTGTTCCTGGGTTCTAAATTTCTTGAAGTGGGCATGCTTATATCAAGATGGTGAGGAAGGCATTTTTTAAAAAATGACCAGGCATCCTCTACTGACGGGATGAGATCAAATCCTTCCAGGATACCCGGCCAGGTCGATTAGAAAGGCCTGCTCGCTGAAGTGTTTCAGGAGCGTTTGACAGTGATGAGTGAGGTCGTTTGACCGCTGACCCATTACGGATGCAGGCAATGAGGCAGTGATCGCGTGAGATCTTGGTTGAAAAACAGCAGAGTTATTTTGGAGGGCAAGTTGTTAGGATGATATCTATGAGGGTACCCGTGTTTACGGATGGTGGTACTGGTAGGTTCATTGATAATTTGTGTCGAGATTGAGGGCATCAAGCTTAGATTGTAGGGTGGCTGGGTGTTGAGCATGTTCAAATTTAGGTCGCCTAGCAGCACGAGCTCTGAAGATAGATGGGGCGGCAATCAGTTCACATATAGTTCCAGAGCACAGCTGGGGGCAGAGGGTGGTCTTATAGCAGCGGCAACGGTGAGAGACTTGTTTTTAGAGAGGTGGATTTTTAAAAGTAGAAGTTCAAATTGTTTGGAACAGACCTGGATAGTATAACAGAACTCTGCAGGCAGTCTTTGCAGTAGATTGCAACACCGCCCCTTTGGCCGTTCTTATCTTGTCTGAAAATCTTGTAATTGGGGATGAAAATGTCTGAATTTTTTGTGGTCTTTCTAAGCCAGGATTCAGACACGGTAAAACATCCAGGTTGGCAGAGTGTGCTAAAGCAGTGAACAAAACAAACTTAGGGAGGAGGCTTCTAATGTTAACATGCATGAAGCCAAGGCTATTACGGTTACAGTAGTCATCAAAAGAGAGCGCCTGGGAATAGGAGTGGAGCCAGGTACTGCAGGGCCTGGATTCACCTCTACATCACAGAGGAACAGAGGAGAGTTAGGATAAGGGTACGGCTAAAAGCTATGAGAATTGGTCGCCTAGAGCTACTAGAGCACAGAGAGTAAAAGAGGTTTCTTGCGGGGCGATAAAAATAGTTTAAAGAATAATGTACAGACAAAGGTATGGTAGGATGTGAATACAGTGAGGTAAACCTAGGATTAGTGATGTGAGAGAGAGATATTGTCTCTCAGAACATCATTGTGAACCAGGTTGATGTCATCGCATATGTGGGTGGTGGAACTGAGAGGTTGGATATGGTATAGAGAGCAGGGCTAGAATCTCTACAGTGAAATAAGCCAATAAACACTAAACAGAACAGCATGGACAAGGCATATTTACATTAAGGAGAGGCATGCTAATCGAGTGATCAATAAGGGTCCAGTGAGTAGAGGTTGTTTGGGGTCGTGGCATCCAGACAGCTGGCCGGGTATATGGCTATCGTAGCAGCATAGGATGGAGGTCTGTTTGTAGATACCTCGTGCGTTTCCGTCGGTTAGTTAGTGGGGTTCCGTGTAGTGGGTTCCGTGTGGTAGAGGGGATCAATCCAAATTGGCAAAATAGATATAGTGACCCAAGGGAAAAAAATAAAATAAATAAATACATCATCCCTGTTATCCATAGATAGACAGGCTAGAAATGATTTAGCAATAAAAAAAATGTGTGAAGCTTACATTCAATTGCCACTCCCTGTTGCACACAACAACCTTCATTATCCCTTGTCCTGAGGGAATTTATGGCTGATTTAAGATGAAATTGTCAACCTTGGTAATTTATTTGGCACTTAATAGGTACTTGGTAAAGTATTTTTTAATTTAACCTCTTGAGATGGGAAAACGTGTTTTTTATGAAGTTGAACATGTCCCAGCTAGCACATGTGTTTCCTTGGAAGTTGTGGGAACGTATGTTTTTGGTTTCATATTGGTTGTGGGAACGAAGCCATATGTTTCCTAACCGGTAAAACTGAATGTATTTTTTATGTTCTGAGAACAGAAATGAAAATTTTACCTCATCTGTGATCGTTTATTTTTAGGTTGCAGGGAGGTACTGAGAACATTTTACTCTGGTTCCTTCAAAGTTTCCTGGGAGGTTTTATCAACGTTCTGAGAACTGACATTTTAGGCTATTTAGAGGTTTCTTAATAATGTCCTTAAAACTTTCACTGAATGTTTCTATAACACTTTTAATAACACTTTTAGCWAATTTTTGGGTAAACTTTTTGAACTCCAAGCGCAGATAGAACACATGGAAATWAATTTTCTTAGGCATTAATCATGCAAACACATTMTTTTTTTTATTTTGAAACGGCATCAGTGAGATTTAAACCTATAATCTTTTGTTTTCTATCCATGGAATTAGTCCACATCGCCACCAGGATGGAGCTAGCATACCATGTTTTTTTACRCATACAAAGTTGTTAATTTTAGTTTATTTAAACAGACCCCATTTCAAAGGAAACACGCACTCATTAAGATCAGGTGTGGCCAATTAGTGGGTGCAGCAAACATACCTGAGCACACTTAATATGATGGAGGATAGAGAAAGTTTTGTTGATGCTGAGAACTGAATGTACACTACCGTTCAAAAGTTTGGGGTACGTATGCTCGCTCTAGGTTGCCATGCTCCCGCGTCTCAGCCGGACTGACAGGTTTCCCGCGCCTCAGCAGAGGTGACCGGTCCGCTCCTGATCCCCGGGATCGTCATTTTGGTCTGGCTGGAGCAGCGCATCGGGGAAGGGGTACTGTCACATGTGCTCCCTCTCCGGCCTCTAGATCACCAGGCTGCTCATTATGGCACACACCTATCACCATCATTACGCGCACCTGCTCGTCATCAGACTCACTTGGACTCATCCTTTCCCTGATTACCTTCCCTATATATGTCACTACCTTTGGTTCCTTCCCCAGGCATCATGTTTCTGTTTCAGTTTCATGTCTCAGTTTCATGTCCCCAGGCATTCATGTACGCAGACTCACAAGCCACTACGGCCCCTCATGATGAGTTCCATTTTTATTGTGGCMTCCACCCCCATCAAAGTTGCCCATCCCTGCTTTAAATAGAACCGTGAGGAAACCTGTAAGAAAGTACTGAAATTCCCACAGAAGAACATAGTTTTTTTAACGTTTTTGGAACAATTTGAGAACATGACTTTAAATCGAACCACAAGGAAACCTGTAGGAAACATTATGCTGAAGTACTGAAATTCCCACAGAAGGACGTTGTTTCTTAATGTTCTCTGAACTATTTGAGAACATTCCCAATGTCAAACCAGTTGGAGAACGTTCCTAGAACATTACCAAAACTGAAATCAAAATGTAACCATGTTTGAACTTTTAGGAAGCGTTCTGCTGAAGTATTGAAGTTTGTCAAGTTCCTTAAATATGCTGAGAATGCTTCAAAGTCAAACCACTATCCCGCATCAGTCCCAGAAAGTTGTTGGAAGGTTGTATGTAAAATAACCATAAGACGACCACGCTCTTACCAAGCTCTAAGAACATACTGTTCTCAGAGCGTTATGTGATAGCTGGGGTACGCTTTATGACAGAATGTTAAAAGGAGCCGAAATCAAATGTTTTTTGGGGATCAAGCTGCACTTCTGAAAAGGCACAGAAATGGTGGAATGACCCAAAGGTGGTCCTTTTTTGCTTGACATATTTCTTTGTATATTTCTTTCTAGATGGGAGAATGAAATGATGTGGAATTTAGAGCCATGTCCTTTCTATGCTTTCTATTTCTATGGAATGCAGCAACTGTAATGGTTTCAGGTCAGAACGTGACACCAAACCCAGCCCAAATGTCTGGATCCTTTCAGAAAACCTAAATGTACCACAATCCCTAACCCTGCCCAAAATCCCAAGACTGAGCTCAGTCTTGGGATTGGTTCATGTGATTGGTTCAAGTGTTGGTTCATGTCAAAGTCCTAAACATATACAGATCCAGACCCTGCCCAAAATCCTTAATGTAAACCACCACCCTGAACCCAGCCCAAAACCGGCTAGATACGCAGAACACTGGCACTTCACACTCAGTTCAACAAATGTTGTGTAAAAGTTGATCTAAGGTTTTTGTCAACACACACACACACACACACACACGCAAAGGTGCACTGGTCTCTCAGACGGTTAGGCAGGGGGTTGGATTATTGTGTCTGCTTCAGCCCTACAGGCTCATGAGAGACATGCTGTCCTCTCCACAGGTCCCTCGCTCCCCAGGCCTTCTGAGACGATGATTAACTCTGCTAATCATCCTCGATCATAATGAAAGGTGTGGTCTGAGCCCCGCTCACACACACAACACACACGGACGCACGCACACGCACATTCACACAACACACAGACACATGCACAAGCACACACACACAGACACAAGCATTGGAACTAGAAACACAAGCTTTCGCTACACCTGCGATAACATCTGCAAATCTGTGTATGCGACCAATAAACGTTGATTTGAGTACACACACGGATGCACACACACAAATACAGGAATATGCATGTGCACATACACACAAGACACACACACACACATATGCGTGTACAACTCATTTTATAAACACACTCTCACATACACACTCACACTCCTCCTCCCTAAACCTCCAAGTGGAATTTGTGAGCCAGATTTGAAAGGGATTTGTAAAGGGTGAACAGAGGCTGACAGTAAAACATATGTCACCCCTAGGGAGGTCGTCATGCTAATTCAGCCGCCGCAGTGCAGTGCTAGCCCCCGTGCCGCTGTCCCCTCGACATGCTGGGTTTATGACTACCTAGAGGCACGGGGCGACCAGCTCAGTGCAATTGAGTGCCACAGAATGCAGTGTGTGTGTGGTGTGTGTGAGTAGTACGCTACATTTGTATATAGTGCATATTATTCCTTGTCCTGCCCATGCCACCATAAAATTGAGCAAGTGGGACTGGACGTGTGTGTGTGGTTGTTTAAATTCCTCCAGAGATGGGAGGGGGTGCAGCCCCCCAGTTACTTCCCTGTCTGTCTGTCTGTCTGTCTGTCTGTCTGTCTGTCTGTCTGTCTGTCTGTCTGTCTGTCTGTCTGTCTGTCTGTCTGTCTGTCTGTCATGTCTGTTGCGTTCGTCTTGTTGTCTGATCTGATGTCACCAGCTCTTGCCTCTCTGTCACATATCATTAGGCACCTTGGCCTGGTCAGTATCCTCCACCCTTCCCCCCCCCCCCCCCCTTCTCCCCCAACTCTCCTTACCCTTTTCACCACCATCACAGTCCTGTAAACCTGTACCCCAACGCTTACCACTTTCCACCTCTCTCTATTCTCTCTCCACTTCATCACCTACCATAGCCCTCCATCCTTTCATCTCTCTTTGTGTTGTACCCTCTCATCTCTTCTGTTTCATTCCTCCCCGGTTCACCCCCTTCACCTCTCCCTACACTTTGGCCCATACCTCCTCACCCTGTACATTGCCTTCCCCTTTCCCCTCTCACCCCTCACCCTCTCTGGCCCTTCAGCGCTCCCATCTCCCTCTCCCATTCCTCCCTCTGTCCTCTCTGGCTGATTAGACAGTGTGTGTCCCAGCCCAGAGTGATGGATGAGGGACAGCTGTCTGTGGCCTCAGGGAAGAGGGAAGCTGCTCCGTGGGCTCACGCATTTGGCTCCTATTAAACTTCCGTTTGAGAGGTCCCGGAGGGGGCGCGCGCGCGCGCGTGTGCGTGTGGTTTGTGTGTGTGTGTGTGTGTGTGTGTGTGTGTGTTGTTGTGTGTCGTGTGGTGTGGTGTGTGTGTGTGTTGGTGTGGTGTTTGTGTGTGTGGTGTGTGTGTGAAGGGTGCCATGGCCTTTCCCGATTTCTCTGTCCCTACATAACCGACCTGCGATTTTGGCCATGTTAAAGGAGGGAGAACCTCAGTGACATGACGTATGTAGCAGGTGCTAGCAGCCGTCTCTGTTCCTGGCTGTCAGTTGGGTTGTGTCACAACAGTGACTTATGCGATGTCATTTAGTGTCAGAGAAAAATTCATAGTAGTCGCGAAAGTAACGTGCATATGTCATTTTGATATGCATTATGCAAGACATAACGGGTGGACAGTTCAAGGTTGCCTTCTCATCATAATGCATAAAGATGGCTGTCTCTCTCTTCTCTCTCTCCCCTTCGCCCCCCCCCCCCCTCCCCTTTTAATTTAGCCAGGATAGTCACTTTAAAGGTGGCCGCAGCTGTTCAAAAAGGAGTGGTGCCTTTGTTGTTGAAGCTTTATGTGGGTTGATGGCGATACAACACGTTTTGGAACGTAACCGGCTTTCCCAGATTTGACCTGACCAAGACCACATTCTGACCATAACATCGTTACTCAATGAACAAAACATTCTGGAGCCACTAACAGTGAGCGACATTCACATTCTTATCATTGCACGTTTCTAAGAAATTGTGCCTAGCCAAAAACGAGTAACGGGACACAAACAAGAACCAGAAAATCTTTGTAATTTGTAATTACAAGGTGCTTAAAGGTACGGCGCCAAAAGCTGCTCTGTTTGCCCTCGTCCCCCCTGCAACTTACTGGCAATGTCTGCGTCTTTTTTACTGCCGTCTGGAATTTACAGTGAGCCACTTAACACACACCTTCTATCCCTCTCTCTCTCTTTCTCTCTCTCTCTCTCTCTCCCTCTTATCCACCCCCATCTCTCCCCTCTCTCTTCTCTTCTCTCTCTCTCCTCTCTCTCTCTCTCTCTCTCTCCTCTCTCTCTCTCTCTCTCTCTCTCTGCTCTCTCTCTCTCCTCTTCCTCTCTCTCTCTCTCTCCTCTCGTCTTCTCTCTCTCTCTCTCTCTCTCTCTCTCTCTCTCTCTCTCTCTCTCTCTCTCTCTCTCTCTCTCTCTCTCTCTCTCCCCTCTTATCCAACCCCCGTCTCTCTCGATCACTCTCTCCCTCCTTATTCACCCCATCTCTCTTTCTCTCTCTTCTTTCTGTCTCTGCTTGTTTGTCTATCTTAGTTTCATATCTCACTTCTTCTCTCTCACTAGAGGTTGGGACTTTCCTCCTCTCTATCAGTCTTTCTGTTGATTTCTTCCCTTTCCTCTTTATCCTCTTCCTCAGTCTCTCTTTCTCTCTTCACTCTACCCTCCTCTTTTTCTGTTGCCTTTCTCTCACTGGTTACACATCTACCTCTCTCTCTTTCTCGTGAGTGACGATGGCAGGGTTATAGTTTTATGGTTGTCCTCCCCTCCTTCCACTCTGTCCCCCCCTCCCTCCTATGGCCTGCTGGGCTGACAGCTTGTCCCAGTCTGTGTCCACCCTGTCCCAAGACTCGTGATTGTCTGGTACTAATCGGGGACTGAGGTTTACGACCCCCTTTCTCATCAACCGCACACACACAGAACTAAACACACACACACACACACACACACACACACACACACACACACACACACACACCACACACACAACACACAACACACACACACACCACACAAGAGAGAAAACATAACACCCACGAATACACACCACACAGCCAGAGATACACCCACAGAAAGAGAACACCACACAAACGAATACACACACACACACAGAGTAGACACACAAGCTACACAGGGGATACAAAGAACACAAACAACAATTAAACAATACACACAGGTACACAACACACACACACAGCCATTTGTCCAGCTACATACAGGGTCATCAGTCCATCAGTCATTGAGTCAATCAGTGAATCAGTCAATATGTTCACGCTGGCCAGCAGTGGGATAGTCTCCTCAGGGAAGTGGCTCCGGGCTGATTTGTGGTGCAGTTACCTGTGTTTGACTAGAGGGAGGAAAGAGGTAGAGGGAGGGGGTGAGAGAAAGAGAGAGAGGGTGATGGGGAGTTGGGTGGAAGAGAGAGTGAGAGACAGAAGAAGAGAAATAGATATAAACAGAGAGAGAGAGGAGGAGGGAGAGAGAGAGAGAGAGAGAGAGAAAAAGAGCGAGCGATAGAGTGGTTATTTGATGTCTGTGTGGGAATCTAGCCAGTCAGGTCTGCATAGCAAATACCTAGTAATTGTAGGCCTGAGTAAAGAAAGTGTTTCTGCAGTCATATGTGTGTACAAGCCTACTTCTCTATCTTACTGCTTGTGTGACTCAATTAAGTGCATCTTTTCTGTAAGGGGGTTTCTATTTTCCATTTAAAAGTGAATCCAATCTCAAGGGCATATAAGGGCCCTCACCATTGGCATCTGACCCCTGGTCCAGAGAGGAAGTGTTCAGTAAACACACTGGGAGGACAGTAGATGCTATCACACAGTGACTCAATGGGTTGAATGTCGGAGAAAAAGCAACAACCAGCATGCCTTAGGAGGGGAAGCAGGAAGGAGCTTCTAAGTGTCTGGTAACCATGGTGATGGGCAGCCTAACCCTGTGAACTTTTGTCCTGTCGGAATGCACACACACACACACACACTCACACACATACAAACACACAGGCATGAATGCACACACACTACAGGTGAACTCCAAGCCCCCTGACTCCAAGCACTGTACAGATGTAGTCAGAGTTGAGAAACACAGTGAGTTTCACATACTTTAACATTTAGAAAACAATGGAAGATTTCCAAAGCAGTAAAAGAGTTCCAGCTGTATGGATCATGACAGAATGGCCAGTAGGCCTAGTGTTCGTTTGGCTTTCCTCTATTCTAAAACATTCTACAAATCATTCTAAAAAAGTAGAGAGAGTAGAGAGAGATGTAACACCATAGTAGCCTCCACAAACTCGTCATCAAGCTCGAGACCGCTGGGTCTCGACCCGCCCTGTGCAACTGGGTCCTGGACTTCCTGAGGCGCCGCCCAGGTGGTGAGGGTAGGAACAACATCTCCAACCCCGCTGATCTCACACTGGGCCCCACAAGGGGTGCGTTGCTGAGCCCTTCTCCTGGTACTCCCTTTCACCCACAGACTGCGTGGCATGCACGCCTCCAACTCGATCATCTAAGTTTGCGGATGACACTACAGTGGAGGGCTTGGATCACCAACAACGACGAGACGGCTACAGGGAGGAGGTGAGGGCCTCGGAGGTGGTGTCAGGAAAATAACCTCATACTCACACGTCAAAAAACAAAGGAGATGAATTGTGGACTTCAGGAAACGCAGAGGGAGCACCCCCCTATCCCACGACGGGTCAGGTAAGGTGGAGAAGGTGGAAGTTTTAAGTTCCTCGTGTACACATCACGGACAAACTGAAATGTGTCCACCAATGCAGCAGACCAGGCGTTGTGAAGAAATGGCGAGGCAGCGCCTCATTCAACTCAGGAGGCTGAAGAAAGCTAGATTCGTGAGGCTCGCTCCCGAAAAAGCACCACAAACTGCCTACACGATGAAGTAAGGAATCGAGAGCATGAGCTACCGGGACTGAACACGCCGGATGGCAACTCTCCGCCCACAAACCGTAAAGGCTCTCCAGGCGAGTGAGGCGTCTGACAGGAACAGGTCCTACCTCACCAGGGGCAAACTACCTGCCCTCGCAGGACACCTACACCCACCCGATGTTCACACGGAAGGCCCATAAGGATAACGACAGTGACACTACACCACCCAGCCACTGCCTGTTCACCCGCGCAATCAAATCCCAGAAAAGGCGAGGTCAGTAAAGGTGATCAAAGTCAGGGGACCGTACGAAGACTGAAAAAACAGCTTCTATCTCAAGCGCCATCAACGTTAAAACAGCCACTAAAATTTGCGGCCGCGCCAACATACTGACTCAACTGCCAGCCACTTTAAAAAATGGGAATTGAGTGGAAATAATGTTGAATAAATGGACACTGAAGCACACTATAAGCAATGCCACCTTAAATACAATGTTTACATAACCTCGATTACCCATCATCCACTATCTAAACTGTACTCTATAATCAATCTACTGCATCTCTGCCATCTTTATGGCAATACATGATACCACAGCCACTACTAAACTATGCACTTTTATGTTTATACACTTACCCAAGACAGATACCCATCTCCATAATGTAATAAGCTCACCTACTCTATAGCGCTACTGCATCTGCTAACATGCCGTTCTGCTACACCAACTATCAATATATCTTATGTAACATGATTCTTGTATCGCCCTTCACACTTCGTGTGTTGTGTAAGGTACGTACGGTGGAATTGGTAGGTATTGAAACTGTTGGCTTATTAGACATCGCATTAGTTCAGGGAACTCTAGAAGCAGGCACAGCATATGTCGCTACACCTCGCATTAACGATTGCTCACCATGTGTATGTGGACTAATAAAATTTGATTGACATTTGATTATGCATGTTGACGCCACAACATAAGGAAAGCTTTGACTATGTACAGACTCAGTTGAGCATAGCCTTGCTATTGAGGAAAGGCTGCCATAGGCATACCTGGCTCTCAAGAGAAGACAGGCTATGTGCACACTGCCCACAAAATGAGGTGGAAACTGACATTTGTAATGTCTTTATTATTTTGGAACTTCTGTGAGTGTAATATTTACTGTACATTTTATTGTTTATTTCACTTTTGTTTATTATTTACCTCACTTGCTTTGGCAATGTTAACATATGTTCCCCACGCCAATAAAACCTCTTGAATTGATTGAATTGAGAGAGAGAGAGAGAGAGGGGGGGGGGGGGTAGTTCCCTCAAGAACACCTGTCCCCTTTCCACATCCACATCCAGCCTCCCCATTCCCTCTCTCTCCTCCTCGG
>NC_036874.1:6889661-6897775 GCF_002910315.2 Salvelinus sp. IW2-2015 | reverse complement strand
AGACGAGAGAGGAGAGAGAGAGAGAGAGAGAGTAGAGAGAGAGAGAGAGAAGGAGATGAGAGAGAGAGAGAGAGAGAGAGAGAGAGAGAGGAGAGAGAGAGAGAGAGAGGAGATTCTATAATTATTCTACAACCACCTAAAAGGAAGCGATTCCCAAGCCTTCAATACAAAGCCATCACCTACAGAGAGATGAACCTGGAGAAGAGTCCCCTAAGCATGCTGGTCCTGGGCTCTGTTCACAAACACAAACAGACCCACCAGAGCCCAGACAGCAACATTTAGACCCAACCAATCATGAGAAAACAAAAAGATAATTACTTGACACATTGGAAAGAATTCACAAAAGAACAGAGCAAACTAGAATGCTATTTGGCCCTAAAACAGAGTGTACACAGTGGAAGAATACCTGACCACTGTGACTGACACGGCGCCCTTCCGGCGCCGATCAGAGATGGCAGCCGCGCGTTCCGCGTTCCTGGAAAAATAGCATATTCTTGTTTTTTCTACGTGTGTATTCTCTTACACGGTCTGGACCTCCGGAGTAAATCTTAGGTTTCATTTAACATACAGTTCGGGAGATCTCAACCACTGAATATACGATTTAACGTCAACTCACCACTCGTTTCCTACCAGAGAATATGATTTTTCCGAAAGCGGATCCAGTGTTTTGCTTCCACCCCAAGTACAATGGATTCTATCCCTAAGCCGGCGACCTGGGCGACCTCGGAAAAAGGGGAAAACGTGGCCGTGTCTCGTGTCAGGCTTCGGAGCGGGTCACAATCGCGTGCTTCCACCTCCCTAGCAACTACTCGCCAAGTCCAGCCTCTCTCTGACACATGAGAGGTGATGAAATCCGAGCAAAAAACTGGGTAGTTCCAGAGAGACATCAGGGATTGGCAACGTGCTGCTGGCTTCACGAAACATGGCTACTCAAGGACGCTAACGGAGGTCGGTGCAGCCAGCTGGTTTCTTCCATGCATCGCCCGACAGAAACAAACTATCTTTCCGGTAAGAAGAGGGGCGGGGGGGTATGCCTTATGGATTAACGAGAAGTTGGTGTGACGCATCATAATAAACACACAAGAACTCAAGTGTTCTGTTCCACCTGATCTAAGAAACTCCCTCAAAAATCAAAATGTGACCGCTTAATCTACCAAGGGAATTCTCGTCAATCATAATCACAGCCGGATACATTTCCCCCCCAAGCAGACACATCGATGGCCCTGAAAACGAACTTTATCTGACTCTTTGTAACTGGAAACGCACACACCCTGAGCTGCATTCATCGTAGCTGGGGATTTTAACTACAGGATATCTAAAAACAAACTCCCTAAATTCTATCAGCATATCGATTGTGCTACAGGGCTTGGGAAAAACACTGGACCATTGCTCACTATTCCGCGACGGCTTTACAAGGCCCTCCCCCGCCCCCCTTTCGAAAAGCTGACCACGACTCCATTTTGTTGATATCCTGCCTAACAAACAGAAACTTCAAACACAAAACAGCTCCCGCGCTCAGGGTCGTTCAACGCTGGGTCGACCAATCTGAATCCACGCTTCAAGACTGCCTTCGATCAACGCGGATTGGATATGTTCCGCATCGCGTCCAACAACAATATTGACGACTAGCTGATTCGGGGATGCGAGTTCATTAGGAAAAGTGCATTGGAACGATGTCGTACCCACAGCAACGATAAAAAACATCCCAAACCAGAAACCGTGGAAATTGAACGCAGCCATTCGCGGTGAAACTGAAAGGCGCGAACCACTGCTTTTTAACCAGGGGCAAGGTGACCGTAAGCATGACGAATACAAACCAGATGTAGCTATTCTCTCCGCAAGGCAATCAAACAGGCTCAGTCTCAGTACAGAGACAAAATCGAGTCGAAAATGTCAACAGCTCAGACACAAGAGTATGTGCAGGGTCTACAGTCAATCATCGGATTACAAAAAGAAAACCAGCCCCGTCGAGGACCAGGATGTCTTTGCTCCCAGAGCAGGCTAAACATTTTTTGCCCGCTTTGGGAAGGACAATACAGTTGCCCACTGACACGGCCCCCTACCAAAACCTGCGGGCTCTCCTTCACTGCAGCCGGGTGAGTAAACAACTTTACGTTGTTAAACCCTCGCAAGGCTGCAGCCCACGGCATTCCCAGCGCGTCCTCAGGCATGCGCAGACCAGCTGGGCTGGTGTGTTTACGGACATATTCAATCAATCCTGTCATTCCCAGTCTGGCTGTTCGCGCACATGCTTCAAGAGGGCACATTGTTCCGTCTCCCAAGGAAAGCTAAGGTAATGAGCAACGACTATCGCCCGTAGCCACTCACTTCCGTCATTGCATGAAGTCTTTGACGAGACTAGTCAAGGACCAATCATCACCTCCACCCTAGCCGGACACCTAGACCCACTCACGATTTGCTTTACCGACCCAATAGGTCCAACAGACCGCGCAATGCAACCACACTGCACACTGCCCTAACCCATCTGGACAAGAGGGAATACCCATGTGAGAATGCTGTTCATCGCATTACAGTCTCAGCATTTAACACATGTAACCCTCCAAAACTCGTCATCAAGCTCGAGCCCCTGGGTCTCGACCCGCCCTGTGCAAATGGGTCCTGGACTTCCTGACGGGCGCCCCAGGTGGTGAGGGTAGGTAAACAACATCTCCACCCCGCTGATCCTCAACACTGGGGCCCCACAAGGGTGCGTTCTGAGCCCTTCCCTGTATCCCTGTTCACCCACAGACTGCGTGGCCATGCACGCCTCCAACTCGATCATCAAGTTTGCGGATGACACTACAGTGTAGGGCTTTGATCACCAACAACGACAGACGAGCCTACAGGGAGGAGGTGAGGGCCCTCGCAGTGTGGTGTCAGGAAAATAACCTCAATACTCAACGTCAACAAAACAAAGGGATGAATTGTGGACTTCAGGAAACAGCAGAGGGAGCACCCCCCTATCACATCGGACGGGTACAGTAGTGGAGAAGGTGGAAAGTTTTAAGTTCCTCGGTGTACACATCACGGACAAACTCTCTCCCTCCCTCCCTCTCTCTCTTTCGCTCTCTCTCCCCCTCTCCCTCCCTCTTTCCCTCTCCTCCACTAAAACTGATTTATCTTATTCGCTCCCAGCCAGTCTTGACGTGGTCTGAGTAGTGCCGTGGCCCCCTCTCTTGGCTCCAAGCCTCCAGGTTTATTTGGTCTTTGTTTGGAGTAAGGCCTAGTTAATGTCCAAACAAAGTGACATCTGATTTACGGAAATTATCCATGAAGGAAATGCACTTCTATGAATCAACACYGGCCCCTGATTACAGAGTTGCGTCTCTGGCTACATGTTGACAGTCACCACACACACTCATACACAGCAGATTGTGTGTGCCAATCTGTTGAACACACTCCATAAATATAGTCGTACACACACTTACCAGACACTCATTGACTGTACATACAAATCAAACACACACGTACAAAACTCCTTACCCGAGTGGCACAGCAGTCTAAGGCACTGCATCTCAGTGCTTGAGGCGTCACTACAGACACCCTGGTACGATTCCAGGCTGTATCACAACCGGCCGTGATTGGGAGTCCCATAGGGCGGAGCACAATTTGCCCAGCATCGTCCGGGTTCGGCCGGTATAGACCGCCATTGTAAATAAGAATTTGTTCTTAACTGACTTGCCTAGTTAAATAAAGGTCACATTTYCATTTTTTTATAAAAAAATGTAATACCAACACAAAACATATGGACATGCATAGGAGGACATTCGAGGATGGACACACACACAGTGTTTTTGGTAGTGTTGAGCTGGGTGAGTGTAATGACCTGGAGGTAAACCTGCTTTAGAGAGTGTCACTCTGTCACCACTCTCTCCCTATGCCCTCAGTCCCCTTTAGTTGCTTAGTCTAGTTTAGTTGCTTAGTCCTTCACATCCCCTGTATCCACCCACTGACTTGCCTAGTTCAATAAATGTTACACACCTATGCCTCTACTGCCATTAATTCCAATTAGACTTGTTTTGGATTTCTCCCTGACCAAGATGGTTGCCATTTTGGCCAATTTATGGAATTTTAAGGGTTTATGACATAGCCCCTCTAGTAATTGTATAGGATATCTATGGAATATTGACTGTATGCAGTGTTGAGGAGTAGTAAACTACATTAACTCCCAACACTGACTGTGTGATCTTCTTAACTGGGAAGGCTTACTGGCTGGTCCTCATGGCTTGGCTGACCTCTAAGACTTAGGGACTGGGATTTAACTGGACGAAGGCTCCTATAGATCAGGATGACAGACCCATGTCACCTCACTGTCCCAGGAACCCACTGACCCCGCCTGGAGAGAGGGATGCACTCGCTCACTTTTCTTCTTGTCCTCTTTTACGTCCTCTGCCTCTCTCTTTCTTTCTCGAACTGTCTCGCTCGTAAGCTGGTCTCGAAAAGCGGGTAATGTCTCCTGACTTTCTAGAACTCTCTCTTTCTCTTTATTGAGGTAAGTGAAACTCACATTGTACGCACACGCACACACACTTCTCTCAGTCACACAAACACACACACTCACACGTCTTTCTCCCTCTTACAAACACACACACGTGGGACCCACACATTTGTTCCTGCGGCTCCCATATGTGATGTGGGGGTTGGTAGGGGGTGGTGATCGTCTGGTTGTTTAGGTGATGAACACTCTGTAGATGACTGTGTGTGCCGAGGAGAGTTTAATCAGAGAAGGCCTTGTCCCTGCACAAATTTGTGGCCCTCGGCGTCTAATTCATCTAGCCAGCGGCGTCCTTGGGCTGCCTCCCCGTCACTAATGAAAAGGGCCACACTGAAACCAAGGTCAACCGGGACCTGGCCTCCCCACTCACTGCTCCTTTCTTCTCTCTTTCTCTCTGTCGCCTTCTTTCTGCCTCTCCATCTCCATCTCTCTCTCCTCCATCTCTCGGCCTGTCTCGGTGTCCTCCTCTCTCTTTCTCTCCCTTTCTGTCCCTCCTCCATCTTGTGGCCTTGTCTCGGTGTGTCCTCTTAAAATGAGTGAAATTCTTCTCTTGCCTTCACCTTCGAGGTGAGGGAGGAGAGCGGGAGGAAAAGAAAGAGGGAGAAGGATAGGTGGACAGAAAGAAAGCTGTTGTAGAAAGAGGAGAGAAAGCCAGACAAAAATAAAGAGAGTTGCTGTGAGAAATGAGTAAGGAGGAGAGAAGGAAAGGAGAGAAGGAAAGGAGAGGGAGAAGGGCAGGGACTAGGGAGAACGTTTGAGTCGAGAGAAACATTTAGAGAATGCCAGGAAAACAGAACACCAGGGAGCCATAAACAGGTGTGGAATAGTGAGGACTCTCGACTCAGAATGCGCTGGTCCTCATCATTGGCCAGTGGCGTCACCTCTGAGGCGCTCTCATATATCCCCAATCTCTCATAATCCGTTCTAATTTACTTGATGCGCGCCATTTTTTCTCACAGCAACTCTCGTGATACTATATATATAGGTTGATACTGAAGGACTCTAGATCATATACACTCCATATATGAACATACACGATTTCTATTGATCTTCTGTTCGCTACGCTATGCAATAGGTCGGGGTGTGACCGTCATCCTTCGCCGTACTATCCCTGTCCCGATCCTCTCGAGGTGAAGGCAGAAGGAGACAATATGGCGAGACTCAGATATTCTTCGGAGAGACGGCAAACGATCGTAAGGACACAGAGCAAGGAAGGCTGGATGAGGGATCTGGCACAAGGAGGAACAGGAGTAGACGTAGACGGAGGGGGCACTCTCTGAGTACGAGAGCCGGAGTGATGGGAGGGACCGTCATTGTGATTGGAAAGTATGGTATTAGTGCTGTAGTATGATGATACAGATATAAGATAATAGAGAGAATGTTAGATGATGCGAGGAGGCGATGCGACAACATACGGGGTTCGGATCGCGAGAAGTTATCTGTCGTAGTAGTGGAGACTTTACTCACTCATAGATGGACCGCGGGAGTGCTCGAGTCTTCGGCATGAGTAGAGTTGCTCTCAGATGGGCCGCTGGGTGTGGGATGTTATATGACCTGAGCGTAGCGCCATGCTGTTGAGGAGTGGTTAATCACAGAATTCTGGTTCAGCCAGGGAAAAGCGTCTCTCCCTATTTGTCCTCAGTCTGACTTTAATAGCTTCTTCTGCTGGCCCAGCACAAAGTCGTCTACAGCGGGGCTATTCAGCTCCCCCACATTCGCTGTATCTTCAAAACAAATCCTAGGACACTTCGCCATAGCTTAAACTAACACCGAGATTTACACAACACCCCCCTATCCTCTACTCGCCTGTCAATCTCATTGACTTGCTTCGGATTTGTCTCCCCTGCCCAGATGCTTCTCATTTGGCCCCTTCTATGGAATTATCAAGTAGAGCAATGTGTGTAGTCTGCAGGACACAAATCGATCAGCTCGCTGTGTGTTTTGTAAGAGGGAAGAAAGACGTGTGTTGTGCTATTGGTTTGTTGTTTGTATGATACTGAGAGATGTGGGGAGCGTTTATATGCTGATGGGATTCTCAACTTTTTGTGCAATACTAGGTATAGGACGAGGAGGTAGAGTTGGAGAGAAGGTAGTCAAAGCTCGCATATATTAGAACATTCACCAACACATTCGATCTTTTGTTGGAGTTATACATATAGACTTGGATAGAGCTAAGAGCTGGTTTTGAGGCTGGGTAACGATAAACGAGAGAGGATCAGGCATTGGAGAGGTAACTGACCTCGAGGTAAAAGAAGAGAAGCTGTTGGAGCGCTAGTGGGAAATTTCCTCCTATCTTCTCGGGATAGAGGTGCTCGCCTGGTTATCGACTCTTGGCAGAAGAGTGGACAAGGGTGACAGGGGTCTGGTCATCCGCCCTGTACCTTCGATCTCGTTTAAAGTGAACTGACGCCAGGCCTGGACGCAGTAGTGAGTCGCCATTAGTGCTCACTACTATACTCCTCAGCTTGTCCGTGCTCCTATATATGTCTACTTTCCTCTTGCTCATGTCGCTCTTCATGCCTCTATAGAAAACGCTGTAGTCGTCATCCCATCAGCTGGGCTTCCAAAGATTTATTTAGAGCAGTGTGTATTAGACTGGTCTATCGTAGATTTCTAGAACTCTCGACATACACATCGTTCATTGCTTTTTAATTGTTGGAGATTGAATGATTAGTTAGTGTAACTTACCGCTCACAGCACTGACATCATTGCTAGGCTTCGCCATCTACATATCATAAATCCTATAACATTACTAGAGGGGCTATGTTCATAAACCCTTAAAGTTCCATATAATGGGCCAAAATGAAAGCCATCTTGGTCAGGGAGAAATCCGAAGCAAGTCTAATTGATGAATGGCAGTAGAGGCATAGGTGTGTAACCTTTATTTTAAAAACACTTCTCATTCAGTCAACAAAACACACACATAGTTCTACCGTTTGCTCCCTTTACAAAACACTAACACTGGAGGACGTTTGGTTGCCATGGTGGCGAGTGCTGCCCTATATAGGGTGAGTGGTAGGTGGTGGTGTGGTAGGAGGGGTTGGTGTTGGTCTGGTTGGTTGTAGGGCATGATACGCGCGCCTTGTAGGACGACTGTTGTGTGCCGAGAAGAAGGTCTAATACGCTTAGAAGAAGCCTTGGTCCTGGGCGCAGAACTTGTTGGCCCTTGCGCCTAATTCATGGCTGGATCGGGAGGGGGTACCCTTTAGGGGAGATAAGGAGTGGTGGGCGCTAGGCCAGTCTCGAACATCTCTTCCACAAGCGTCACAGTGATCTTTTTGAAAAAGGGCCAGCAAACTTGAAACCAAGGGTCAACCCGGCTGGCCAGTCATTAACCCCCTCTCGCTCGCGCTTCAACTACCACATAGACCTCCCTTTTTTCTTACAAATTTCTTATCTTGGCGTGGCTCTTTGGTTTGTCTTGTCTCACTTTCTTATCTCTCTCGGATCTTGCTCTCATCCTCTCTGGTCCTGTCTTACGGTGCCTCCCCGCTCCGAATCTTTCTTTCGTTTTCTTCTTTGTTCGGTGTTCCTTACGCATATTTAATGATTATTATTTAAGTCAGTTAGCAACAAATTTATTACTGACCATCTTTAGCATGTGCGCACGGGCCTACGT
>NC_036874.1:6881720-6889636 GCF_002910315.2 Salvelinus sp. IW2-2015 | reverse complement strand
AGGAGAAGAGGAGGGAGAAACCAGACGACCACACAATAGAAAGAGAGGGAGAAGGACAGGGAGAGGAAAGAGAGAAAGTCAAAAGGAGAAAGAAAAAAAAATAGATAATGTGAGAGACAGAAAGAGGCTGTGAGCGAGTGAAGAAATGAGGAGGATAAAGGAGAAGGGATAGAGGGAGAGGTGGAGGGGAAGATTTTCCCAAGGGGGTGATGTTTGCCCCGGCGCACTCTATCTGGGGAGAGAGAAGAAGACACAGTTGACCAACTAAACATCCTCCCTCCCCCCTCTCCCCTTCATTATCCCTCCTTGTCCCCTCCCACACATATATCAGGTCAATAGCAGCTTTAATAACTATAGCCCCTTCGTGCGGCGGCTATATCAAGAACACACACACAGAGAGACCCCTCCATCGGCACAAAGCCCTTTATTAAATTAGACTTAATTAGCGGCTGTCAGATCAGACTAATCAGTGTGTGTGTAGGGCGCGCGTTGCGTTGTGTGTGTGTGTGTTGGGGGGGTGGGGGTGGTAGTTAACTATTGGTCAAGGGAGGGGACTGAAGAGATTAAGGGAGGCGGTGTCTAATTTAGTGGTGGGGCTCAGCTGAAAAAATGTAGTCACTGGAAGTGATTATCAGACCACATCACCACACTCATTTGGTGAACCATTTCAATCAGTGATCCCTATGGATGCTACAGGTAGCAGCAGCCCAGCAGCAGGTTATCATGACCGTTACTCTGGAAGGAGCCACCGTCCAAACCGCTTTAACATAAGATACGTGTGATTGTATGACTATATAGGTGTGCATAGGTCAGAGTCAGTACCTATATATGAGTATATATTGTGTGGGTGTGTGTTCTGGGTTGGGTGCGTTGAGAGTGTGTGTGGAGGTGGCCAGAGATGAGAGTATGTACTAGAGGGGGGGGGGGGGGTGACCATTCCTCTACATGACAGCTGGGATATACAGATACACCAATTTGTCATAAATCGTGATGGACTGTCCCTCATCCATCTTGTGGCCTTGTCTTGGTGTGTCCTCTCAAAATGAGTGAAATTCTCCTCTTGCCTTCACCTTCGAGAGGAGAGCGGGAGGAAAAGAAAGAGGGAGAAGGATAGGTGGAAAGAAAGAAATCCGTTGTAGAAAGAGGAGAGAAAGCCAGACAAAAATAAAGAGAGTTGCTGTGAGAAAGGAGTAAAGAGGAGAGAAGGAAAGGAGAGGGAGAAGGGCAGGGACTAGGGAGAACGTTTGAGTCGAGAGAAACATTTAGAGAATGCCAGGAAAACAGAACACCAGGGAGCCATAAACAGGTGTGGAATAGTGAGGACAGAGGGGGAGACAAGAAGAGAGGGAGAAGGACAGGGAGAAAGGGAGAAAGAGAGAAAGTCAAAAGGAGAAAGAAAAAAATAGATAATGTGAGAGACAGAAAGATGGCTGTGAGCGAGTGAAGAATGAAGAGGATAAAAGGAGAGGGATAGAGGGAGAGGTGGAGGGGAGAGATTTCCCAAGGGGGTGATGTTTGCCCCGGCGCACTCTTCTGGGGAGAGAGAGAAGACCACAGTTGACCACTAAACATCCTCCCTCCCCCTCTCCCCCTCTTCATTCCCTCCTTGTCCCCCCTCCAACAGTATGGTCAATAGCAGCTTTATAACTATAGCCCCTTCTGCTGCGGATAATCAGAACACACACACACACACAGAGAGACCCCTCCATCGGCACAAAGCCCCTTTATTAATTAGACTTYATTAGCGGCTGTCAGATCAGACTAATCAGTGTTTGTGTAGGGCGCGCGTGCGTTGTGTGTGTGTGTGTTGGGGGGGTGGTAGTTAACTATTGGTCAAGGGAGGGGACTGAAGAGATTAAGGGAGGCGGTGTCTATGATTTAGTGGTGGGGCTCAGCTGAAAAACATGTAGTCACTGGAGTGATTATCAGACCAATCACACACACTCATTTGGTGAACCATTTCAATCAGTGATCCCTATGGATGCTACAGGTAGCAGCAGCCCAGNGCTGGAAGAATAACCATATCAGAATACTTGATGGATAAACTGTCACACACACCAACATCAACACAGCGCAGTTTAGTCAGTTGTCCTGTCGGCCGGGTTGGAACTCTGAGCTTCGAGGCCAAAATACACGGGGGGGCTGTCTGAGTCACATAGACCCCTTGCTCTATACATACACACACACGCACAGGCTCAGTCACACACACAAACACACACACACACACACACACACACAGAAATGGTGTCATGGACATTCTGAAAGCGATCGATTCCTTCAGCAGCTGTTGCTCAGACAGGTGTCTGCTCTTCACACTGAAAAAGGAACTCACGGAACTCAAAAGAACTCACGGAATTGACTTTGAACTGAAAGGTTCTCCTTGTCCAGCATCCCTCTCTTTATCTATCTCTTTCTTTTCCTCCGTCTCATCCTCTCTTTCTCTCATTATTCTCTCCCTCTTACTCCTGTTCTTTTTTCCCTCTCTCTTTCTCTGTCTTCTTCTCTTTCGCTCTCTCAACCCTCTCTCTCTCTCTTCTCCCCTCTTCTCCCTTTCGCTCTCTCCTTCCTTTGTTCTCCCCTTTTCCTCTCACCTTGAGCGGTGGATTTAGTTGCAGTTTTTACTGCCTCTAAAAGTGTCATGAGGATCGAAACTCTGACCCCAAAAAGAGTATAGGAATAGAGTCCCAGTCAAAGGTCAGGCAAACAGTCTCTTTTGTCTTTCTTTCTCTTCTCTCTCTCTGTCTGTGTGTCTGTGCTGTGTGTGTTGTGTGTGTGTGCTGTGTGTGTGTGTGTGGGTGTGTGTGTGTGTGTGTGTGTGTGGTGTGTGTGTGTGTGTGTGTGGTGTGTGTGTGTGTGTGTGTGGTGTGTGTGTGTGTGTGTGTGTGTGGTGTGTGTGTGTGTGTGTGTGTGTGTGTGTGTGTGTGTGTGTGTGTGTGTGTGTGTGTGTCTTTTGTGTGTGTGGTGTGTGTGGTGCGTGGTATGTGGTCGTGGCGTGTGTGTGTGTGGTATGCATGAGTGTCATAATTGCTCTTCAGATCCCCCAAATGAACAGCTTATAACTGTTTTTAAGTGATAGCATAGACTGTAATGAAAGTGTTTTCATATAATTAGAAACAGCTAAATTAACAAGCACAGGCTCACGGCTATTATTCTCTTGACACAAGTCATTCACTCACTCCCCCTTAGCCAGCACGCTAACTCTAGCGGTCCAGGTTGCCCTTTAGACTTAAGTGAATGAGAGAGAGGAGTGTAATGGGATGAAGTCGGGCTAACAACGCAAACGTTGAGTAACATCTCCCAACCATTCCAATACAGATTACTGTCAGACAGAGGAAACCAATTGACACACCATATCGGAGAGTGTGTGTGTGTTGGTATGCCTGATGTGTGTGTGTAGTGTGTGTGTGCAGTGAAGGTGCTTTGGTGCTAAGTAGGGGACTGCCTTGTGTGAAAGCCGATCCGCATTGTGGCCAATAATGGTTAGAAGAGAGAGACAGAGAGAGCGACAGAGAGAGAGACTGAGAGAGAGACAGAGAGAGAGAGACAGAGGAGGTAGGAAAAGGAAGTAGGAGAGGGAGGTTTAGGGTTTGGCCTGGCGTCCTGAGAAAATGACAGTGACCAGGGTGGCAAAAGCTTTCACTGCTCCCAATGGAGTGTGTGTGTGTGTGTGTGTTGTGGTGTGTGTGTGTGTGTGTGTGTGTGTGTTGTGTGTGTGTGTGTGTGTGTGTGTGTGTGTGTGGTGTGTTGTGTGTTGTGTGTGTGTGTGTGTGTGTGTGTGCTGTGTGTGTGTACACCCTCTATGCTAGATCACAGCCCGATGTTTCTTGAGTGGGGAAACATAATCAATTCCAAACCTTGCTGACATTTGCATACAATCACGTGTTTCTCTACTATGCGTGGGAATACTTGGGAACAGATTTAAATTAAAATCACTTGGAGCTGATTTCCTGATGTTTTTACAATCTTTTATGTCCAACAATGAATTTTGGCTCAGAAACTTGGAGGTCAAATAAAAACCACCCGCGGCACGGTAGGGAACCCTGCTCTAAGCCTAGGACTACTATGCAGTGTAGCAGTGTGTACATAAGTGTGTCTACCAGTGCGTGTGTGTGGTCAGAGGCGCCAGAAGTAAAAGAGCCGCCCGCGGTAAAAAGGCTAGAGTTACGGAACATGAGGCGGGTGAAAAAAAGACAAAGATCAACAATGGCGGTCGGTAAAGGGGAATCCAACAAGTGTTGAGCGGCCGCCTGGGTGAACCCTGACCCTTCAGCTGCTGTGCTGCTTGCTTTGGGCTCCGCGCCGCGCGACAGGTGAGCCAGCTAACGGCCGGCCGCTTGAGATAGCTGGGTGGAGCTCGCGTTCACACCACACACACACACACACACCACACACACACACACACACCACACACACACACACACACACACACACACACACACACACACACACACACACACACACACACACACACACACACACACAAACACACACCACACACACACACTGAGAGAGGCACAGAGGACAGGACCCATATATCCTCCAACATTCCTACACATGGACATTGTGTAGTCATAAGACTCACCTATTTTCTCACTCTCTCTTTGAGAAACTCCCCTTCACTCATACGGTAAGTATATCTTGTGATTCAGAAAAAGACACAAAACAAGGAGCCCCCCCCAAAAAAACGACTCCCTGACAAAGCCAAACATGCTCAACAATTTTCACTAGCAATAAACACTTTCCATGCTTCACACTCAGACTATTCTACTCAAAACAGTTAAATCATCATTCTCGCATAGACATATTACAGTTGCAGTCAATTGCTGAAGCAAGCAGTAGGACTTGTGTTCACTATCTCTCTCACACGCGGCTGTTGGCAGCGCTCCAGGGAATATACCGTCAGTCGTATAATTGAATGAGTGATAACATTATGGAGTTATTGGGTGTATGTCAGCAAAGCAATTGGCACTGAGTGAGAGGGAATATATCGTCCACAGTGGTGTGTGTAGCAGAGTAATACATGTGTAATTACATTGTGTGCATCGCGAATAAACACTGTTTGTTTAAACCTGCATTCATGATATCATGGCTTTTTCCTAGACTTGGCAGAAATAGAGGCCTTTGATTGACTATCAGAGCGTTGTGAGTCGTACTGTATAGAGTCAGTTTCTGTGACAATGGTCCGTCCCTCCGTCCGTCCGTCCGTCCGTCCTGTCCGTCTGTCTGTCTGTTCTTGCTGTGTGAGTCTATTAGAATCAATTTTACCTTCAGCTGTTGAACACCACTTCTGTCACCCAGAAACCCCCTCAGCCTCCCGTCTCACTTTCTGTCTGTGTGTCTGTGTGTCTGTGTGTGTCTGTGTCACCTTGTTATTGTAGCAGTGCGGCCTTGGTCACTATATGTGGTTTGCTGGTAGGGTGTAAATATACTCCATTCAGGGGGGGGGGGGGGGGCATTCCTTATTCATCATCCATTGGCCTTCCTAGGTGGCTGAATATATTTGTGCTGAACTGTGTGTGTGGTGTGTTTGCCTATATGTCTGTTTTTAGCAATTACCTCCCTCCCTCTGTGGGCTAGCTATGACTATGCAGTCTTTGCCCTCCCAGCCTCTATGTTATCAGGCCCAGTATGACCCAGGTCATACGGACACTCCTCCTTGCTAAATGTTTAGTCGATACGCCACAGTTCAACAGTCACATGTCAAAAGGTCATCACAGTTAGGCATGTTTCACAACAGGGTTATGGGCTATGGGGTTGGGAGGTTGTAGGGGTAACCGTCTATGATTGAAACAGAAGATTATACAGCCAGGTCACCCATGATACAAGTCAGTATTCGATGTCAATGCATGTCTGAGGACGTCGGAAGATGACGGGGAAATTGGTCACTAGTGGCAACAGTGAGCGCTGTTACCTTGAAGTAGGTTGAGGTTTGCTAGGGTGTTGTGGACAGGGATGGCAGACGCGGTGTAAGAATCTGCCTCTGATTCCAAAGGTTGCAAGTTCCAATCCAGTGATAGAAGGTTGTTTTGGAGATGTTTGTTTTAAGCCCGATCCCAAACCGTAACCCTTACCTTTAATGCTAACCTTAAGATTTCGGAGTCAATGCCTAAACTTAACCTTAATAAACACTTGTAAAATGTATGTTTGCAACAGTTTCAAAATTTGGAAACATGGATGAACGTCTAATTCTGACATGAGACTGTGAGAGCTAGTTGGGATTTTATGAGTTTGGATGGTCTAGTAGTAGGAGTAATAGTAATAGAGTAGTAGTAGTAGTAGTAGTAGTAGTAGTGATGTGTGTGTGGTGTGTGTGTGTGTGTGTGTGTGTGTGTGTGTGTGTGTGTGTGTGTGTGTGTGTGTGTGTGTGTGTGTGTGTGTTGTGTGTGTGTGTGTGTGTGTGTGTGTGTGTGTGTGTGTGTGTGTTGTTTGGTGTGTGTGTGTGTGTGTGGTCACACTCCTGATTGTTTAGCTATGACCTTATGACACATTTTATCAGGGCATTATAGGGACGACCCTTGGCCCTGATACTTTCTATTTCAATACACACTGAGTGTGTGTAAACAGTGAAGCCACACCTTGCTCAAAGGACCATAAATTGAGCCTCAGGGTTTTATCAATGATAGATTACACATGTCTCAGTGAGGCAGCATTAGTAACTACCAGACTCCAGGTGCTGACAGTTGACAGTTGACTGTTTTCCAACATTTTTGTTATGGTCAGTGTGGGAGGTTTGCTTTTGGGGTGGTGTACAGTGGGCAAAAAAGTATTTAGTCAGCCAACAATGGTGCAAGTTCTCCCCACTTAAAAAGATGAAGAGAGCCTGTAATTTTCATCATAGGTACACTTCAACTATGACAGACAAAATTAGAAAAAAATCCAGAAAATCACATTGTAGGATTTTTAATGAATTTTATTTGCAAATTATGTGCGAAATAAGTATTTGGTCACCTACAAAACAAAGCAAGATTTCTGGCTCTCACAGGACCTATAATTCCCTTCTTTAAAGCAGGCCTCCTCTGTCCTCCACTCGTTTAACCTGTAGTTAATGGCCACCTGCTTTGAAACTTGTTATCAGCTATAAAGGACACCTTCCACAAGCCTCAAACAGTCACACTCCAACTCCACTATGGCCAAGACAAAGAGCCTGCTCACAAGGACACCAGAAACAAAAATGATAGGACCTGCACCAGGTGGGAAGACTGAATCTGCAATAGGTAAGCAGCTTGGTTGTGAAGAAATCAACTGTGGGAGCAATCAATTAGGAAACATGGAAGACATACCAAGACCACGGATAATCTCCTCGATCTGGGCGCGCTCCACGCCAAGATCTCACCCCGTGCGCGCGCTCAAAAGGATTCACAAGAACGAGTGAGCACAAAATCCCAGAACCACCATGGGGATCTAGTGAATGACCTGCAGAAAGCTGAGGCACCAAAGTAACAAAGACCGTACCATAGTAACACACTACGCCGCCAGGACTACAAATCCTGCAGTTGCCACGGACGTGTCCCCCTGCCTTAAGCCAGTACATTGTCCAGGCCCCGTCTAAGTTTGCCCTAGAAGCAGCATTATGGATGATCCAGAAAGAGATTGCGCGCAGATGTCATATGTCAGATGAAACCAAAAACTAGAACTTTTTGGTTTAAAAACTCAACTCGTCGGTGTTTCGGAGCGACAAAGCACATGCTGCAGTTGCATTCCACAAGAACACCATAACCTACTATTGACAGCAAGGGGTGGAAACATCATCGCCTTGGGGGCGTTGTTCTGCAAAGGGGACCAGACGACTGCCATCCGTCTAAAGAAAGAGATGAATGGGGCCATGTATCGTGGAGATTTTGAGTGAATAACCTCCTGTCCTATCAGCAAGGCATTTGAAACGATGAAAAACGTCGGCTGGGTCTATCTCTCTCCGG
>NC_036874.1:6859570-6881620 GCF_002910315.2 Salvelinus sp. IW2-2015 | reverse complement strand
ATATTTTTCCCAGGATGGGGGGGTCGTGTCCCCCCCGTCCCCCCTGGGATTTCCGCCTATGTTGAGCGATAAACACTCATTCTCAAATAACAATTAGCTAGATGAAAATATGGATCATATTGATTATATAAACAGTACGAGGAAAAGGTACCTCGCAAATGCCGTTAGATGCTTCCCTCATGATCACTGATGCACAATTTTGGGTAGACAACTTTGCGTGCATAAAATATTACTCAATCATGGCAAATTATAAATATTTCATATATTTAATTACGAATGGATGTCCCTTTCCACCGTGCAGGAGGATCACGGCGAATGTTTCCACCGTGCAGGAGGATCACAGCTGATGTTTACACCATGCAGGAGGATCAGAGCTGATGTTTCCACCATGCAGGAGGATCACAGCTGACGTACGGACGGGAGGGAGGGTGCGCACCTTCGGACCTCCATAGATTGTTGGAGAATTTGACACGTTATACTGCTTATATTTGTATTCCTCTTCCATTCAAAACATCGAAAGGACGAATGCATAGCCTATACAGTACATACTTCTACAATCATCAATCAAACACATCGATTGTGTTGATATTCCAATTCTTATGGGGGTCATATAAACTAACCTACAAAATGGGAGAAAGGTCCAACAGGTCCATCTTGGTTTCTTCTGGTAGCCTATAAAACCATAATAACCAATGACCAGCAGCTTTTGAATATGCTCTCAGGTTTGCTGTGTCTTTAAGAGTCGCCTCCAGCCACCGGTCCACCGGCCCCCAAAGTGTGAATAATATTCGGTAAGGAGTTACACTAAATGGGAAAGCTTTTAGCACATTATCCACTGGCAATTGCAAGGTAATCAAATTTGCCAGCACAGGTCCCTTATTAAATAACTGCAGCATCGGATTTGCATCCGGGAGACGCCGTAATGGGTTTAGTGCCCTGTGGATCTCCTACCTCAGTGTTCACGTAAGCGCCGGCCCATCTCTCCGGGAGAGTGAGTGACATTGAGGATGAGAGGTGATCCCTCCACCCCGGAAAACACCGGAGTCAGCGCTTTTTAAATATAGGCTATATTTATAGGCGCGCAGTCGACATGTGAGTGCGACAAGTGGGAGAATGGATATGCGAAAATAGGATCTCAATAACGACAGGGAGGAGGGCAGAGAAGGGGACTCAGGCGAGGAAGCGTTCCATGTTTTTGTTCTAGCCTGCCTATCTTAATAAAAACATGTTTTTGGCTTCAGCACAATGTTAAATGTAGGTTTAAAGCTTAAGCCAAGCCTGCACTCTTAGAAAAAAAAGTTCTGGATAAAACCAAAAAGGGTTCTATTGTTAGCTTAATATATGGACTTATTGTGTAGGGTTATTTGATCAGAACCCCAGGGGTTCTTCTTCACTGAGGGTTCTATATGGAACCAATTTCGGTTCTATATAGAACCTTAAGGGTGCCATATATGAAGCAAGCATAGAACCTTTTTTGGTTATATCCAGAAACTTTTTTTCTAAGTGTAGGCCTACTATACACATTTTATGGCTACATTATTTGGGAAAATGTTACAGATTGTCTGTAGGCTATGCTATTAAAGAAAACGTGCTATTACAATATTGTTCAGGCCTACATGTTATACCCAGGCTATAGCTATAGCAGGCCGAATATAGGCAAGGGCATTGCCTGCTTTTTAACTATTCGATCACCTGTGTAAGTGCCCCTTTTCCCTTTAAACAAACGTTCTTTACGTTTTTATAGCTTTTGGTTAAAAACAGAAGGCTGCTGGGGTGATTACAGCATTGTAATAAATGCTATAAAAGTATAATAACAATATTAATACTAATAGGCTATTAATACTGCTACTAATAATAATAATGAGAAGAAGAAGAATAAAAAGGAGAAGAAGGAGAAGAAGAAAAATAGTAGCCTACAACACACCAGAAAATGTCCAATCGGAAGAAAACGGAGAAAAATAAACAAATGTAGGTGCAAGTCCACGTGCATAAAGCTGAAGGCGGTGAGGGGGTAAAGGGAGAGGGGGCAGATTAGGGGCGCACTGGTGTGTGTCATAGCACAGATTAAGCCTGTGCTGCCCCTGCACTTTATAATACTGCACATTAGTGGTCCGTCTGAGGAGGCCTATTCTCACAAACATTGAACACTTGCAGGGTCAAATAGCCTACCGTGTGTCTCGAGATTCGGTATCTCTTCCCCTCTCTATTTGGAAGAAAAAATTATTGGTTTGTATCCTAGCTATTATTATAAATCAGTTTGAGTAAATTATTACATGTGTTGCAGAATAGATTGTTTGAGCAGATTTGAATACCCTCCCAGTTGAAATGTGAATATATATGAGATTATGTTAATTATCCAGCCAAAAAATGTAAAGATCTTTTTAAAGGTATGAACCCTCAAATTCTGGAGCTATGGATTTGAAGAACTGTGTCGACATATTATAAACATATTCTGATGAAAGGTTTCGTTAAATTTATCGGACTCAAATTACAACAACAAAAAACACAGCCTATACAAATCAGTATACATTATTATAGATTATGTGAGAAAGTGTGGCCTATACTGTACAAGAATCAATGGGTAGGTATAACATTAGTTGAAATGACCACTGAACACTGGACATCTTCCATGCTTTTAAATGTATTAAATGAATGATCATTATGGGAATTTGATGGGGCGAACAAATTGAAAACGATTGCTGATGCACTTCTGAAATAAATCATAATAAAAAAAATTAAGGTAAAAGCTAAAATATGACGAAAGTTATAATTTAGTCCTACATATAGACGATTATGCAAATGCGGCATTTTTTCTCAATTAGAGATGAGTGTACAAATCATCTTATCACGCAATGGGCTACATTAACTCATCGAATCAAGCAACAACAAAAAAGTGGGTCCAGCCTATCTCTTGATGTGTGAAGTGTCGGGTCGCGGTTAGGTTCCCTCTAGATTTGGGCTAATGGTCGGAATCGGAAGAAAATGTGTTTTTAATAGGCTGTTGGGCTTCGATTCAGTTTGCAGGACAGTATGTGACGTCGACACTGAGGAGGCGATTGGCTGCACACGATAGCGATGGAGAGGGGAGTGGGGTAGGCTAAAATTAAGAGCAGTGCAAAGATTCAACAGTCCGGATAAGACTTTGCCACTGGAGTGAAGACGCACAACGACTAGTCGGTTTTTAACAATGTGTTCAACGAGTCAAAAACGGAGAGTGTTTTAATTTTGTTTTGTAATAGACGAAGCGCATACCTGTTCAAAAATCAGTCGAAGTAGCTTCCATTTTTTTCAGCGTTTTTGTGTGCAGCCTGCCAATAAAACCACAGAGCTCACTCCGCGAGCGGTTTGAGCTTTTGGACGTTTTACTTGTACTACTCTCACCATGGAGTACACCTCTTCCCCGAAGCCACAGCTCTCCTCCAGGGCAAACGCGTTCTCGATAGCCGCTATCATGTCAAGTGGAAAAACGAAGGACAAGGAAACTGATGAAAACACCATCAAGCCACTTGGTAAGACGATCGCTCAGTGCCTTACATAGAATTCACATTTTCAATATAGCCTACAATCGAGCGTGATAGTTTTTTTCTTGGCTATATTGTTTGTTAGATTGTTTAAATCAATCTTGACGATTATGCTATGGGTTGTCTATAGGCCTACTTCTGTTCTATGGGCCTATGGGAAAATAACTGAGAACCTTCATTTAAGATGTCTCACATGACTATATTTTTATAAACTTTCACAAAATATTGGTCTAAAAATCAGGCAGTGCATAACCCCGGCCATAGACTCAGCAAATGTTTCAGTTTCAGATTGTATTAGTCGTATGTACGCGATACGCATGGATATACATCGTCCAACGAAATGCTTACTTGCAGGTTCCATCTCGACATTGCAACAACAATAAGTAATAATAAAAAATATACGAACATAAAGCAATATTGAACGAGCATAAAACAATATTGATGGATTTTACACATGTAGGCCTACAAAAATATGTATTCAGTAGGCCCATGGTTAACTGAATAGGCTCTGAATGAAGCGTTTATTGTATCCAGTGTCAAAAAAAAGTGTATGGACTAATGAAACAGAGCTACAACATTATATCAGAATTTTCTCTATCCAGAAATATCATGCAGCGTTGGCTGTAGTGGTGCTTGCTGATAATTGCTAACATGTTGCTGAATATTTAATTTAATCAAGTTGACTTTTCAATTTATCCAAGAAAAAGGTCAAATGTAACATTTTCGTCAGATAAATATTAGCATCCAGTGAATACATGGAGACATGGGTTAGTAGACTAGACCTGTATGCAATTACTGACAAAGAAATATAACCCAGACATTGTTGTTAGCCACATTGCTGTTAGCCAGAACAATGTCATTGTGAGAAAAAAAATGTTTTTGTGATTCAGTTGCGCTTTTGAAATTTGTAGTAGGCTAATTTAGTGTCGTTCAATGGAAAGCAAATAGAAAAACCATACATCTTAATTTTAATGTATATTCTTGCATTTGTCAAATACCCCTCACGTGTATTGATAATTATTTTAACTTATTTGAATACAAAACATTGTTTTGGAATTTATATATATATATATATATATATAGGCTACTAGGCTCGTTGTTAATTGATACAATAATTCGTTCTACTACTTTCTAAAGCTAAATAATAATAACCAATTTATGACAGTTTTGAAACAACTATGGCTATGAGTTTGTACATTGCTCTAAACGTATAATAGACTTCATATATATATATATATATATGTTTTAGCTGGAGTAAAAATAAACAACTGAAACCAGCATTTGAACATGGTGTTTTTTCATCCATAGAACAATTCGTGGAGAAGTCCTCCTGTAACCAAGGTTTGGGAGAGCTGTCTTCTCTAGATGGGCTCGGAGATTTCAGCGGGAGCGCGCCTCCAGTGTGCACAGAGCCGCTGATCCCCACCACCCCCAGTGTTCCCAGCGAGGAGATGGCCAAAATCTCCTGCAGTTTAGAGACCAAGGAACTCTGGGACAAATTCCATGATCTCGGCACTGAGATGATCATCACTAAATCCGGAAGGTAAACGTCAATTTCTCACTGCAAAACCAGAAAGTGTTACATGTTAAAGCATGTGTGTACTATATTATCGAACCACGTAGGCTATTGGCCTACTTTACTTTTTAAATATGAACGACAATTATACCCTAATGTAGCCTAACACGCAAACTAAAGCTACATTTTATAATCCTGTTATGTCTATCTGATTACCCATGTCATATAAAGCAAAGGGTAATTGGATGTTCTGTTTTGTATTTTGCAGGCTCAAGGAATACATTTTTTTATAAATATGTAGCCTATAATAAGACTAATTTCGGCAGTTATTTCTGGGTTTTTTGCACCACAAATATAAAGATATAAAGATAATTGCACCACAAATCATTGTAGCGCACCTGCCATGCGTGGAAATGTTTATAGCCTAAGGGTAATTATGTAATCGATTTACAACTCTAAATGTTGAGAGATAAAAACATTTGTATAAATATTAACATCATTTAAGCAAAATACTTTTCCTCGAAAAACGTCATGCTGTTCAAAATATATTGTAGGCAAATATTCTCCCTTCCATGAATATCTATTAAAACATATATAGGGAATATGCCTCACGCCAAAAACATGTTTTATCAAATAGCCTACAGTTAAAGGAAACATATAAACCTCATACAAAACAGGAGCTATTGATAATTATTATGGACAAAGGAATTCAGTGAAATATACTTGGAGCCAAGGTTTGAGTAAATATTTATCTCTCGGCGAAAATGGTTGGCGTGGGTTTGTGTAGTCGTTGTGTTGACCGTCTCTCTTCCCCTCCAACAGAAGAATGTTCCCCACCATCCGTGTGTCCTTCTCGGGGGTGGACCCGGACGCCAAATACATCGTGCTGATGGACATTGTTCCGGTCGACAACAAACGCTACCGATACGCCTACCACAGGTCGTCCTGGCTCGTGGCGGGCAAGGCGGACCCCCCTCTGCCTGCACGGTGGGTGACTTTTTTTGTCTCGTCTCTCATCACAGCGAGGCTTTTATGCACGAGTCGTTAATGTCAAAATCATTCACAAAATGGTATGTGGTAGTAGCCAATGACGCCAATTATTGTTATATGGATAGCAAATACACTATATGGCTTAGATAAATACATTTTGGAAGTATTTTTTAACTTGACCGAAAAAGGTCAGCATTGGAACAAATCCGTCCTTTTGATTTTGAATAGCATGATAATACGTTTTTCTGTGTTTGCATGGGCCTTTTCAATTCTAAAATGTATTTTAATATACATATTGTATTTATATTGCAGGTTATACGTGCACCCTGACTCTCCTTTCACTGGGGAACAGCTCCTCAAACAAATGGTGTCTTTCGAGAAAGTAAAGCTCACCAACAACGAACTGGATCAACATGGACACGTACGTTATTGATTTGTCATTGGCATTGAAACATTGAAGCATATTCATGTTATTTCTGACATGAACTGAAACATGAAATGACTAGAAGGCTGTATCGCCTGACCCGAGAAAAATCCCATGCAGGCTATCCTCATCATATAACTTTGTGGGTAGTTTCCCCGTGCAATATTGGATTCATAATTATTATCTCAATGTGTAAACAATATTGACAAATTAAAATGATAATTTGGGGGATATTTCTAAAATATGTACGGGAATTGTGTTTAGATGGGATTATAACGGTTTAAATAAATAAACATACTTGCAGGTGATTTTTGAAATAATTGCTCTGTAAACTTTCCATAAAATCTCGTGGAATTTTCGCATGGAAAATCATTTTTTCCAAATCTCTTTCACATGTTATTGGGAAATGAAATGTTCTCAACTGTAAATCAGAGACGTGTTGGATTCAAAATCCACATGTTGCTTTGTTTCACCTGTTAATATCCAGTTGCATTTTATCATTTAAATTAATATTTTCTTGATATTCAAAACATATTTTTTTCTGAAAGGGAAATTAATACGGCCTACATTTTAACGAGAAGCAGAAACACGTGCTAAACTAAAGCACTATAAGCCTATAGTGCAGAAACGAAAACAATAATGGAATATGTGTCCCATGCAACACCATTCATTTACATTATAAACATTATTAGACTAACATCATACACTMATTAGCCTACACCATACCAAACCAACAGATTGTGCGGAAAAACGTCTCCTTGAATTTACAAACACGTTACATTTCGAGGGCATGTCCGTGGTATTCGATAGATAAAAAGAGTAGGCCTATAGGCAAGAGCAATGATGACAACATCAGCTAGATATTTACTAAACAATGTGAATGATGTCATGAGATTTTGATTTTCATGACGCAAGTAAAGACCCATAAAGCTGATTGCTTCCTATACATGCACAAGTTCAAGTTGAGATGTGTCAATTGTGAGAATTTTAGCTGAATGTTGATGAAGGCAGGCAGGAACTCCTAGTTCTTTGGACACCATACCACACCACATCTCCTTTGCCCAGTACAGTCTCACATACAGTATACAGTATGAATCTAGATGTGAATCCTAGGGATCTGAACCAGAGTATAGCAGACTAACTCCCCACAGCCACACAGCCACACTGTATAGGCTATGGAGTCAGATAAAGGAGAAATGCTCTTCATCAAATCAAATTGTACTTGTCACATGCTTCGTGAACAACAGGTGTAGACTAACAGTGAAAAGCTTACTTACGGGTCCTTTTCCAACAATGCTGAGTTAAAAATAAAGATAACAAATATAAAATAAAAATATAAATACCGTAAATACATGACTGAGGAATACTGTAAATACATGAATGAGGAATACTCTAAATACATTAATAACAATAATGAGGAAAAATAACATGGCTATATACAGGGAGTACCAGTACCTATTTGATGTGCAGGGGTACTAGGTAATTGAGGTAGATATGTAGATATACAGTGCATTGGGAAAGTATTCAGACCCCTTTACTTTTTCCACATTTTGTAATGGTACAGCTTTATTCTAAAATGTATTAAATCGTCCCCCCCCCCTCATCAATCTACACACAATACCCCATCAAGACAAAGCAAAAATAGTTTTTTAGTAATTTTAGGAAATGTATAAAAAACATTTTTTTTAAATAACACATTAACATAAGTATTCAGACCCTTTACTCAGTACTTTATCGAAGCACCTTTGGTAGCGATTACAGCATCTGATCTTCCTGAGTATGATGCAACAAGCTTGGCACACCTGTATTTGTGGAGTTTCTCCCATTCTTCTCTGCAGATCCTCTCAAGCTCTGTCATGTTGGATGGGGAGTGTCGCTGCACAGCTATTTTCAGGTCACTCCAGAGATGTTCGATCGGATTCAAGCCCAGGCTCTGGCTGGGCCACTCAAGGACATTCAGAGACTTGTCCTGAAGCCACTCCTGCGTTGTCTTGGTTGTGTGCTTAGGGTCGTTGTTCTGTTGGAAGGTGAACCTTCGCCCCAGTCTGAGGTCCTAAGCGCTCTGGAGAAGGTTTTCATCAAGGATTTCTCTGTACTTTGCTCCCTTCATCTTTACCTCGATCCTGACTAGTCTCCCAGTCTCTGCCGCTGAAAAACATCCCTGAAAAACATTCCCACAGCATGATGCTGTCACCTTCACTGTAGGGATGATGCCAGGTTTCCTCCAGACGTGACGCTTGGCATTCAGGCCAAAGAGTTCAATCTTGGTTTCATAAGAACAGAGAATCTTGTTTCTCATGGTCTGAGAGTTCTTTAGGTGCTTTTGTCAAATTCCAAGCGGAAGGTCACGTGTCTTTTACTGAGGAGTGGCTTCCGTCTGGCCACTCTACAATAAAGGCCAGATTGGTTGAGTGCTGTTCTAGGAAGAGTCTTGGTGTTTCCAAGCTTCTTCCATTTAAGAATGATGGAGGCCACTGTGTTCTTGGGGACCTTCAAAGCAACAAAAAATGTTGGTACCCTTCCCCAGATCTGTGCCATGACATAATCCTGTCTCGGAGCTCTACGGACAATTCCTTCGACCTCGTGGCTTGGTTTTTGCTCTGACATGCACTGTCAACTATGGGACCTTTATATAGACAGGTGTGTGCCTTTCCAAATCATGTCGTCTCAATTGAATTCACCACAGGTGGACTCCAATCAAGCTGTAGAAACATCTCAAGGATGATCAATGGAAACAGGATGCACCTGAGCTCAATTTCGAGTCTAATAGCAAAGGGTCTGAAAACTTATTTAAATAAGGTATTTCTGTTTTTTATTTGTTATTCATTTTCAAAAATGTCTAAACCTGTTTTTCACTTTGTCATTATGGGGTATTGTGTGTAGATTGATAAGGGGGGAAAAATTACTTTAATCAATTTTAGAATCAGGCTGTAACGTAACAAAATGTGGAAAAAGTGAAGGTCTCTGAATACTTTCCGAATGCACTGTAGGTAAGGGTAAAGTGACTAGCCAACAGGATAGATAATAAACTGAGCTGCAGCAGCAGCGTATGTGGTGTTTGTGTTTGTGTGTGTGTGTGTGTGTGTGTGGTGTCAGTATGCATGTGTACAGTACACATTATGTGTGTGTGTGTACGTGTATGTGTGTGTTGGGATGGGATGTCAGTGTAAGTATGTGTAAGTGTGTGGGTAGAGTTCCAGGCAGGTACTTTCTGTTAGTGTTTTTGCTTGTAAGCAGGAAGCAGGAGGATAGAGTTATGGTCTGATTTGCCAAAGGGAGGGCCTTGTAAGCAGGAAGCAGGAGGATAGAGTTATGGTCTGATTTGCCAAAGGGAGGGCCTTGTAAGAACTTCCTTAACATTAGAGAATGTGCACCAGATGTTGTTAACAAAGAGACACACTCCTCCTCCCTTCGTCTTACATGAGTCTGCCATCCAGTCTTGATGATGCATCAAAAAACCAGCGTGATGTATATCCATGTCCTCGTTCAGCCACGACTCTGAGAAACGTAGGATATTACAGTTTTTAATGTCCCGTTGATAGGATAGTCTTGAACAGAGCTCATCCAGTTTGTTCTCCAGTGACTGCACGTTCACCAATTTCTCAGACTCCATAGTGTTAACATGTTTATCTTTTCACACTCCTCTCTACTGCCCCCCCAGTCATCCTCTCTCACTCTATCACCTTGCCTCTTCTATCACCATGCTCTCTTTCTACTTCCTGTCATCTCTCTCCACATCTCTCACTCTCATTCTCTCTCCTCTATCTAACCCAGTGTTTTGCCCTCTCTGTGTCTCTATAGATCATACTAAACTCCATGCATAAGTACCAGCCCCGGGTCCACATCATCAAGAAGAAGGACCACACCGCCTCCCTTCTCAACCTCAAGTCAGAGGAGTTCCGCACCTTCGTTTTCACAGAGACTGTCTTTACCGCGGTCACAGCCTACCAGAACCAGCTGGTGAGCAGTTAAATCACTACTCAACTGTTCTGTACCAGGGTCTTATTTATTAATGCACACAACGTAAAACCAAAACAAGTGGTTTTCGTATTTGACTACAGTTACTCCTCCTCCTTTCTTCCATGTGGTGCCTAGTGAACATGACCAGGGGTCACAGGGAGGACGTGTTCTGTTGCTGGATAGTGTTTCACGGGTAAGAGAACAATATGTTGAATATAGGGGTTGTAATGGCTGGTTTACGAACAACATGCATAGGAGTGTGTTCAGCTCTGTCTAAGCCGTTTTGCCACCCAGGTTTTTCCTGACTCCCTTTTGGTGTGTTTAGTCTGGTCTATCCCATGGAAAAAAGATAGAGAGAGCGAGACAGACAGAAAGGGAGAGGGATAAGAGTCTGAGACAGAGAGAAAGGAGAAAATAGGCATCTAATCTGTTTGCGGGCCTCTTTCTTTCCAGATAAACCAAGCTGAAGATCGACAGCAACCCGTTGCGAAAGGCTTCCGAGACCCTCTCGACTGACGGACATGGAGAGGGTACAGGGAATTTTATGTCCTTGCCTGTTTGTTTATTTCTGTCCGGCGGATAAGATAAACAAGGGGAATGGAACTGGGAGAGAGGGGTGAGAGTAGTCGTGTTAGGAGCTAGCTATGGAGCTATGTATCATTAAGCAAGTGCACATGCCGTGTTTGTTTATTTATTTCTTCATTAGGAGTGTGTGTGTGTGGAGGGGTGTATGCAATGTGTGTGTGGTGTGTGTGCTTGTTGTGTTATGTGTGGTGCGTGTGTGTGTGGTGTGTGTGGGTATCAGTTTTGCATACGTGTGGTTGTATGTTACAGAGAAATTGAGAGAACAAAAGAAGGAGCACGAGGAGGCCGACAGTAGGGACACTGAACCTTATGACGCAGGTGGGTGGTTTCAATTTGCAATCAGATCACAAGCAGCACTAGCACAATTTCAGAAAAAGGAGCTTATTCATCAGTGTTAACTACACTGTGTTTTTTAGGTTGCAGTGGCCTCCGCTACTTCACCAGGTGTTGGTTTACTTTAGTTAATTGTCTGAAAATATATGCCAGTTTTACTGCAGCTTCGTCTGATGAAAGAGATTTTTTTGTTTTCTCAAGTTATTGGATAACAAAGAATAAGATTCTTATCATTCACCGACCAGCCCTCAAAAGAGCCACCGCAGAAAGGGGCCCGAAGTTGTTTGTCTGGCTGGGTTCCTTTGGCAGTCTTTTGTGGTTATTCTGAGTTGACTTTTCTTCTTTGACTGCTTTGGCTTGTTTAGTGGGGGGGTGCAATAGCGCATTGGAGCAAACCCGAAAAGCCCTTGGCTAGGGTCGACCCCTAACTAGTATGTTCCTGGGGAATGAGGAGTCTCTGTGTATGATTATGTCTTAATATCCAATAGCTGAATTTTTTTGTTATTTTTTTTTTGGGGCATATACTTGTGGTTGGGATCTCTTGGGGTTAGCTTTCAATCAGCTTTAGTAAAATATATAATAATAAATATAAGGTTGGGTGGTCTAACGAGGGCCGTGCAAACTCGCCTGACCTGCACACACGCATCTCAGCGCGCCACGCCGCAGCACGCACGCACGCACAGCACACCACGGCACACGGCAACACAAACCCCCACAACACACACACACACACACACACACACACACACACACACACACACACACACACACAACGTCCCATCCAAAGAATTTCATGACCTACAGCCAAACAAACACACCTTTTTTTTTGATTGACAATTTCCAGCACTATTGCAAATGTTGATAAATCAGACATCCAGGCCGTTTCCCAACCAAACAAGCAAAGTCAAGATGCAAGAGACACGCCAGACAACCAACTCCCTTTCTGGCTGTCTCTTTTTGAGGGCCTGTGAATTAGATCTGATCAATTGATCTTCAGGGAGCTGCAGAAATACATTAGTCTGGAGTCGCACACTGCACTAAAACACAGTGTAATTTGATTGGCTGCTGTGACTGATTGAAACCAGCCCCCTGCGTCGTGGCTACTGTGGCTCTGTGCCGGACAGGCAGAGCTGATAAAACACACGCACATTTGTACTGCGCCGCTGACAGATATTGCACTTTCCTAACCTAATTGGGGAGCTAATGTGGACGCATGGCTCTTGTGATGCGACCACTCCTGTCCAACCGACCTCCTCCTCCACCACCACCATCTGTCCTTCTCTGTGTCACTGAGACGCTGTCTGACAAGACTCACAGGAACTAATGCCTTTTTGTTAGAGTACACACACTAAGAACTAACACTGCTTTACACTCTATGTTGTACTTTGATACTTAGAAAATAAGGATCTTTGCTTTTATGCTCCAAAGAGGTATCACAACTATTGAAAAATGTTGTTGTTATTCTGGGCTTTTCTATCTTTATCTACATTATGTGTGATTTTGTTGCACTGGGATTTTATAGACCGTACATTTGCCTTTCTAACTAAAATGTTATGGGCTCGTTATTTTTACATACTAATGTATCAGATATATTGACTGCGTGCAGATATATTGTGTGTGTTGGCTGATAGTTTTCGTATAGTTGTCTACATACTAGGATTAGCCATTTCAGTGTTGTCTGTCACCAGTGTAACTATAAAAGATATAATTTGGGTTATAGGTTACTGCAAAGACATGATATATCTTGGTGAGTTGTTTTGGGGTATTGGTGTGAATGCAGATACAGRATATATTGGACTGAATGTACATTTTATATTAGAATAGGATATTTRCATATTTTGGTGTGAATGTACCAGTATGTTTAAGAGTGAACATAGAGATATATTTTGGGCCTTTCTCTTTGGTTTTTGCTGCAGGGAAAGTGTTGAGAGTTTGATCCACAAGCACTCGTACGCACGGTCGCCCATACGCACCTACGCAGGTGAGGAGGAGACACTGGGGGATGACGGCCACGCCGCACACAGGGGTAAGAGAGTTTGTCACACACTGATGATGTCATCACACACGTTTCACAAGATGCACATCATGCTAATGAGCCAAATGAGGGTTGTTCGGTGTTACTACTACCACGTTATTTGACAAAATAATTCAAACAACCGTCATTCACATAAATGGACCAATAGAATGCTGCTGAGTCAATGTAGTGCAACATCAATGCCAGTATTATAGTAAGAGGTCTCTAAAAGCGTTTCTCCATCTCTCTCTAAGGTTCTGCGTTCACCGCCTCTGACAACCTCTCCCTGAGCTCCTGGGTCACCGCCACCTCTGGTTTCTCAGGCTTCCAGCACCCCCAGTCCCTCTCTGCCATGGGCTCCAGCAGCGCCTCCATGGCCAACCCCTTGCCCCACCCCATGCAGGGCTCCCTGCCCCCCTACAGCCGGCTGGGCATGCCCCTGACGCACTCAGCCCTGGCAGGCACCATGCAGGGCAGCGGGCCCTCCTTCCCCTCCTTCCACATGCCCCGCTACCACCACTACTTCCAGCAGGGCCCCTACGCTGCCATCCAGGGACTGCGCCACTCCTCCACCGTCATGACCCCCTTTGTATGACTCCCTCTGGGGTGACTGCCTGGCCGAGTAGCCCCTCATCAGCTACAACTAAGCTTATAGACACACTTCCACACACAAGTAGATAGACTCACCGATTTGTCCGCCTCAGCATCATCACCCATCGTCACCACCGTGTCCTTGTAAATAATAAGCCCRCTGGCCGAGGCGACTGACTGGACGACCTGGAGAGGCTGCCTGGCTGCTGTCCTGCATGCTGACAGCTGAACCGGAGAGGAAACAGACTCCTACGGGACCTGGTGAAACAGACACAAGACCCACAGACTGATATGAACACTAGATATGAAACACTATTGACCTGCATATGAACATTTACGACCCAGATATGAAAACTGATGATCCAGGTATAAAAAAAAATCCACAACAAATATGCTGAGGACTGATGACCATGCACAGTGGTGCGTTGTGGGAAATAGGTAATGGTCTACTTGTGATAACTGTCGTTTGCCCCTGCCCTCCAACTGTTGGTCACAATATTCATTTTGCACCCACTCTCCAGAAAAGCATGGACAGGAGAACCAGTGAACTGTCTGGCTTACGGACATTAAAACCAGAGGGTGTGGTAATTGTTCGTTCTCTCACAGCTTCTGAGGAAAATGAAGAATACGGGACTCCAAAAGTTACGGGCGTGCACAACTTCCAATCCTGGGCACCGCTTGTGGCCACGGAGGAGAACTATCTTCACTCCAGCTGCTGGGGCATGGAGGAATGGCAGCCATTTTAGACCGAGTCAAAGGATTCCCACAGCTTGCTGACCAAAACTCACAGGGAGGGTAGAGGCAACATCTCTCCTCTCTTGCTTGAACTCAAACTCCGTTAAGCTTCCTCTGCAGGCAGAATCCTATAGCCTCCTCCAGTCAGGTTGGCTGTTGCCATGGTAGTCAGATTTGTGCACATAGATGCCCTAGAGACAGAGAGAAGCCAATTGTTTCTTTCCCATCTAAAAAGCCAGCCATGTGTACAGTGAAGAAGTTCTAGTGGAAGATGATCATGTTTGATAGCAGTACATAAATATATCCACACTACACAAAAACACACACAGGACACAAACTATAAGACGAATGTCACATTATAGTGCCACATCATAGGACGCATGCTGTTGCAACAGATAACACAGAAAACATTTGTTTAAAAAAATCCTGACCCTAACCGGGTCTCAAACTACTTTTTCAGTTTCCTTTGTCATCCAAAAAGCTTATATTCACCTCATGCCTTTTTATGTACTGCATCCAATTAGATTTGTGAGGTCACTGAAAAGAGATGTTTGTTCATGTCTCACGTGTAAATGGGCCCTAGAAGACCTCTGGAGGACCTCTCTATCAAAGTCACAGAGCGTTAAAATCACACTACGTCGTAACGTATCCCCAACACCAGCAGATTGTCTTCTCTAACCAATCAATGGCAAATCAGTAATGTATCAATGAAGTACCAAGAGAGAGAAAACCTGCAGACTCTGCAGCCCTGAAAGGCTAAGATGGACTTTCTCTTGCTGTATTGGCCTGAAGCTTGATTCACTYCCTAACCAATAGCTAARCTCTGGCGCCACACTATAGCCTGATTYCTGTAGCCTGATCTATGTCTGCCTCAGGCTGTGTCGACACTACAGCACTCTGGGAGAAAGTCCACACCTGTAAATAATGACTCAGTGGTGCCTCCCCTTAGAGGAGGGTGGGGAGGGAGGGAAATCTATTTTGGTCGTCACATCATTGGCGATTCATCAAGCTAGCCCCTTCTAACCAAAATGACACAGAAGCTAAGATAGTGACACAAAACGCATAGTGTATGCATCGGTACCTTTGTAGTGCCACTCCTCTAAAAATAAAGAATAATTGCAGATTGATTCATCTATTCAATGATGTCTCATACAGTTTGTTACCACAGTAAAACCAATGTTATTGTAAAATGCCGTTCCTATTTTGGCAAGAAAATGACACCTAAGGCAGCTTTGTAAACCTCTAATTCACAGCTAAGACATCCTGACAATTATTTTTAGTATGAAGATCTCTCTTTCGGGGCAAAATGGGACAAACTTGGATGGAAGTGAAGGTCTAATACAGTATTTCATTGTTGGTTTTGTTTTCAGTGCTGAGTCTCTTGATTTCATTATGCTGAACAAACCAATCACATGGAGCCAAAAAACAAGCATAAATTAGGCTACAATTTGGCCATATTATTGTGGGCACTAATTCTGCATTTAGCTTACTTTACTGTTCCCACTTACTCACCATTTGCATACCATGTGTCCACAAGCAGTCAGCAGGTTTGGAGTTGGAATGAGTTTTGCWGGATTTTTTTGTTGAAAACGTGTTGATGGACAACTCTCAGTAGCRTACACAATGCATGGACTTGGAGGCTTTATCGAGGTGCTATCAAACATGATGATTGCCAGTGAGGGCATTAACTCTAAGGCTTTCAGTTGAAAGAGGCAAGTGTTTTCATTGTTTAACAATTTCGCATAAGAACTCTAACAAAGGTCTTCAAATGGTGTTCTCTTCAATCTATAGCCTACATCTGGAATTCACTCCCCATCTTTCAACATGTCKTGGTGTATGCAGCTGCCAATCTCGCCATGTCTTGGTAGGAGGGGGGATTGTAACTTTCAACTTTCCATTTTGAACAATGTGTACGCACACTCAAAGTATGCCATGGGAAATAGATCTGCAAGGATTTTGTCATGTTTTTGTTGTGTTTTTATTATTACTTTAAGTGTAATCTAAATATACAGGATGACATCTAACAAGATTTTGTTTCGTTGATTTTTTAAGTGCAATATATTTATTTCTGCTCTGAAAATGATCTTGTGTAATGTACTATCTGACGCTTAAAAATATGCACTACCATTCAAAAGTTTGAAGAAATSTCCTTGTTTTTGAAAGAAAAGCACATTTTTTGTCCATTAAAATAACATKAAATTGATCAGAAATACAGTGTAGACATTGTTAATGTTGTAAATGACTATTGTAGCTGGAAATGGCAGATTTGTTTATGGAATATCTACATAGACGTACAGAGGCCCATTATCAGCAACCATCACTCCTGTATTCCAATGACACGTTGTGTTAGATAATCCAAGTTTATCATTTTAAAAGGCTAATTGATCATTAGAAAACTCTTTTGCAATTATGTTAGCACAGCTGAAAACTGTTGTCCTGATTAAAGCAATAAAACTGMCCTCCCACTCCTCTTTCTATTCTGGTTAGAGCAATTTTGCACTGTTCTGTGAAGGGAGTAATACACAGCGAGATCTTCAGTTTSTTGGCAATTTCTCGCATGGAATAGCCTTCATTTCTCAGAGCAAGAATAGACTGACGAGTTTCAGAAGAAAGTTATTTGTTTCTGGCCATTTTGAGCCTGTAATCGAACCCACAAATGTTGAGTTCGCAAAATTGCTCTAACCAGAATAGAAAGAGGAGTGGGAGGCCCCGGTGCACAACTGAGCAAGAGGACAAGTACATTAGAGTGTCTAGTTTGAGAAACAGATGCCTCACAAGTCTTCAACTGGCAGCTTCATTCAATAGTAACCGCAAAACACCAGTCTCAACATCAACAGTGAAGAGYCAACTCCAGGATGCTGGCCTTCTAGGCATTAACATTGTCTACACTGTATTTCTGATCAAGTTGATGTTATTTTAATGGACAAAAAAAGGGGGGTTTCTTTCAAAAACAAGGACATTTCTAAGTGATCCCAAACTTTTGAACGGTAGTGTATGATATTTGTAAACCATAAGAAATATATATATCACCCCCAAAATGTCTCTCAGTGTTGTTTTTTTTCATGCAGTGAATCGCTCATCATGTATAAACTGAAGTGTCAGTGTTTCCATCACCTTCCATCATGACCATAACTAGAGTTGTACACAACTGTAACAGCTAATAAGATCAATCTTTATGTAAAGTGCATTTAAAGACATGCTCCAGAACATTGGGGACTAGTAAATCTTTTTTAAACCTCCCGCTTTGGGTTGGATCTGTCGATGTGTAGTTCATACATGCATAATCTAAGAGCAGAATTACCGTCAATTTGACTATTTTCTGGTAGCTGTGCGCCGCCATTTTCCCTACATTTTCCCCCYATGTGGGACATCCCTTAAGCAATTCGAGTTCCAGCCAATGAGCCACAAACCGTCGCCATTTGAGTGACAGCTAGCAAGATGCACACACAGCAGAGCGAGAGAGAGAACAATGACGTGGGGCACATATCTGCACATACAGTATGTGACGTAGCATGCAATTTTCGGGGACCACTTGGCTCGTGAGCACTACTTTCAGAACTACTGTCAAAAAAATATACTAAAGTACCCGGAGAATCTTTAAATATCTCAAAACACTAGACTAGTTATTCCCAAACTGGCAATGCCGTCGGGGGTACGCCAAATAAAAATGTGATTAACTTTTTTTTTTTATTAAAAAAATAAAACAAATTTGATTATATTTTAGAAAAAACATTTCTTCACATTTTCAAACAATAGATTTATGTTTTGGGTGATGTTTTTTTCTCGCCTTAGTAGCCTTGTTACACTGCCAAAAATCTAATTAAACCATCTAGTGTTCAGCGAAATAACAACACAATGTCAAATGCAGGTAGCCTAGTCAAATAATTAACATCCAATCACATTAACCGTTACTATCTCGCGGGAATTCCACTAACGGTCCGTATGTAGCCAAACGGAGCTGCTGCTCATGTTGGTGTCTGTACTGATGGRGCAAAAGCCATGTCAGGGAGACATAATGGAGTGGTAACGCGTGTGCAAGCAGTTGCTCCCGACGCCACTTGAGTACACTGCAGCATCTACCGAGAGGCTCTTGCTGCATGGGAATGCCTGACAGCTTGAAAGACTTTTGGACACTACAGTGAAAATGGTTAACTTTGTTAAAGCAAGGCCCCTGAACTCTTGTGTATTTTCTGCACTATGCAATGATATGGGCAGCGACCATGTAACGCTTTTACAACATACAGTGGTGCYCTGGTTATCAAGGGGCAAAGTATTGACACATTTTTTTAAATTGAGAGACGAGCRTAATTTTTTTTTTACTGATCATAATTTTCATTTGTCTGACTGCTTGCATGATGAGGAGTTTCTCACATGACTGGACTATCTGGGTGATATATTCTCTCGCCTGAATGATCTGAATCTAGGATTACAGAGATTCTCCGCAACTATATTCAATGTGCGGGACAAAATTGAGGCTATGATTAAGAAGTTGGAGCTTTTCTCTGTCTGCATTAGCAAGGACAACACACAGGTCTTGCCATCATTGTTCGATTTTTTGTGTGCCAATGAACTCAAGCTTACGGACAATGTCAAATGTGATATAGCGAAGCACCTGAGTGAGTTGGGGGGCGCAATTACGCAGGTACTTTCCCGAAACGGATGACACAAACAATTGGATTCGTTATCCCTTTCAGTCCACTTACCGATATCTGAACAAGAGAGCCTTATCGAAATTGCAACAAGCGGTTCTGTGAAAATTTAATTTAATCAGAAACCACTGCCAGATTTCTGGATTGYGCTGCGTTCAGAGTATCCTGCCTTGGCAAATCGCACTGTTAAGACACTGATGCCCTTTGCAAACACGTACCTATGTGAGAGTAGATTCCTGGCCCTCACTAGCATGAAAACTAAACAAAGGCACAGACTGTGTGTGGGAAATGATTCAAGACTGAGACTCTCTCCAATACAACCCAACATTGGAGAGTTATGTGCGTCCTTTCAAGCACTCCCTTCTCATTAACGCGTGGTGAGTTATTCACCATTTTCGATMAACAAATAAGGTTTTATATGTAAGATGGTTAAATAAAGAGCAAAATTATTGATCATTATTATATTATGATTTGTGCCCTGGTCCAATAAGAGCTCTTTGTCACTTCCCACGAGCCGGGTTGTGACAAAAAGTCACACTCATTCTTATGTTTAATAAATGTATCATATAGTGTGTGTGTGTGGCAGGATTACAATGATGGCAAAAAACAACATTTGAAGGTGCGCTGACCCTGGTGCTAGAGGGGGTATGCAGGAGGAGGTTGGATGTTTGAAGGGGTATGAGACTATAAATAGTTTGGGAACACATACCCTTGACTTACTTGACTCATTCCTTTCAGCTCCTAGTGAAGCAAAGGGCTTCAACAGTACATCTCCAGCGAACTTCGCTGTTCTCTGTGTCTTCTTTGGGCGCCCAATGTTTCACCTATCACTATAAACAATAACAGGACAACGTTTCACCTATCACACTATTAAACAATAACAGACAAACATCTTCACCTTAGCACTATAAAACAATAACAGACAACGTTTCACCTATCACTATAAACAATAACAGACAACATTTCACCTAGCACTATAAACAATAACAGACAACGTTTCACCTACACTATAAACAATAACAGACAACGTTTCACCTATCACTATAAACAATAACAGACAACGTTTCACCTATGCACTATAAACAATACAGACAACGTTTCACTAGCACTATAAACAATAACAGACAACGTTTCACCTAGCACTATAAACAATAACAGAAGAAGTTACACCTAGCACTATAAACAATAACAGACAAGTTTCACCTTGCACTATAAACAATAACAGACAACGTTTCACCTAGCACTATAAACAATAACAGCGACACGTTTCACCTAGCACTATAAACAATAACAGAACACTGTTCACCTAGCACTATAAACAATAACAGACAACGTTTCACCTTCACTATAAACAATAACGACAACGTTTCACCTTGCACTATAAACAATAACAGACAACGTTTCACCTAGCACTATAAACAATAACAGACAACGTTTCACCTAGCACTATAAACAATAACAGACAACGTTTCACCTTGCACTATAAACAATAACAGACAACGTTTCACTCAGCACTATAAACAATAACAGACAACGTTTCACCTAGCACTATAAACAATACAGACAAACGTTTCACCTAGCACTATAAACAATAACAGACAACGTTTCACCTTGCACTATAAACAATAACAACAACGTTTCACCTATCACTATAAACAATAACAGAAGAAGTTACACCTAGCACTATCAACAATAACAGACAAAGTTTCACCTAGCACTATAAACATAACAGACAAAGTTTCACCTAGCACATAAACAATAAACAGACAACGTTTCACTAGCACTATAAACAATAACAGAAGAAGTTACACCTAGCACTATAAACAATAACAGACAACGTTTCACCTAGCCTACTATAACAATAACAGAAGATTCACCTAGCACTATAAACAATAACAGAAGAAGTTACACCTAGCACTATAAACAATAACAGAAGAAGTTACCACCTGCACTATAAACAATAACAGAAGAAGTTACACCGTAGCACTATAAACAATAACAGACAACGTTTCACCTAGCACTATAAACAATAACAGACAACGTTTCACCTAGCACTATAAACAATAACAGAAGAAGTTACACCTAGCACTATAAACAATAACAGAAGAGAGTCAAACAACATCACTTCAAAAAAATAATTGTAAACAAGTTACGGTTCATTCACAAATCATTTAAGTAACTTCTATTTGGAAAGTCAACATTATTTACATTGTATCCTTTGACTAGAATGTAACACGGTACTATGCACAGGTTTGTTCAAGTGTTACATTTGAAGAATGTTCAGTGTTTCTTTGAGTTGCCCTCTTGAGAATGAAGAAATTGTTGATTGTCATCTTTAGGGTGAAAGGTCAAATCTCCCCATAACATAATCATAACTCAATCCTTCACTTCTAAATATACATGTATCCATCCTCCCTTGTTGACACAAAGCCCATCTCTACTGGCTGAGACTGTTGGGGTAAGAGGAGGGAAATCCTAGAGCACCCCCCAGTGGCTGATAGAAAGACATGTTTAACTGACTCAAAAACACACCTTTCCCGACCATGCATTGCATGTACAGAGAGATGGTGATTCAAATGCACTCTATTCAGCTAGGCTACTGATGAGACGGACATGTATCCTTATCTCCAACAACACACTGCACTTGGAACACACTGGCTAGTGTCCAAGTGTAAATGGAAACACATCAAACATTTTTCATGTTGGTCCAGGTGTCTCTCTCATCTAAAATG
>NC_036874.1:6848032-6858753 GCF_002910315.2 Salvelinus sp. IW2-2015 | reverse complement strand
ATGCGGGCACCAGTTCCCGAGCTGACAAGGTAAAAATCTGTCCTTCTGCCCTGAACAAGGCAGTTAACCCACTGTTCCCCAGTAGGCCATCATTGTAAATAAGTATTTGTTCTTAACCTACTTGTCTAGTTAAATAAAGGTTACATTTTAAAAATGAGGTAGTCACCTGGAATGCATTTCAATTAATTAACATGTATGCCTTGTTAAAAGTTAATTTGTGGAATTTCTTTCCTTCTTGATGCGGTTGAGCCATTCAGTTGTGTTGTGACATGGTAGGGGGTATGCAGAATGTTATTTGGTAAAAGACCAAGTCCATATTATGGCAAGAACAGCTCAAATAAGCAAAGAGAAATGACAGTCCATCATTACGTTAAGACATAAAGGTCAGTCAATGCGGAACATTTCAAGAATTTTGAAAGTTTCGGCAAGTGCAGCCACAAAAACCATCAAAAACCATGATGAAACTGGATCTCATGAGACCGCACAGGAAAGGAAGACCCAGAGTTAACTCTGTTGCAGAGGATACGTTCATTAGAGTTACCAACCTCAGAAATTGCAGCCCAAATAAATGCTTCACAGAGTTCAAGTAATAGACATATCTCAACATCAATGTTCAGAGGAGACTGTGTGAATCAGGGCTTCATGGTCCAATTGCTGCAAAGAAACCACTACTAAAGGACACCAATAAGAATAAAGAACTTGCTTGTGCCAAGAAACACGAGCAATGGAATTAGACCGGTGGAAATCTGTCCTTTGGTCTGATTAGTCAAATGTCAGATTTTTTGTTCCAACTGCCGTGTCTTTGTGAGACGCAGAGTAGGTGAACGGATGATCTCTACATGTGTGGGTCCCACCTGAAGCATGGAGGAGGAGGTGTGATGATGTGGGGGTGCTTTGCTGGTGCACATGGTTTTTCAGTTCTGCCCACAAATGTTCTATAGGATTGAGGTCAGGGCTTTGTGATGGCCACTCCAATACCTTGACCTTGTTGTCCTTAAGCCATTTTGCCACAACTTTAGAAATATGCTTGGGGTCATTGTCCATTTGAAGACCCATTTGCGACCAAGCTTTAACTTCCTGACTGATGTCTTGAGATGTTGCTCAATATATCCACATAACTTTCCTCCCTCATGATTCATCTATTTTGTGAAGTGCACCAGTCCCTCCTGCAGCAAAGCACCCCCACAAAATGATGCTGCCACCCCCGTGCTTCACGGTTGGGATGTTGTTCTTCGGCTTGCAAGCCTCCCTCTTTTTTCTCCAAACATAACAATTGTCATTATGTTCAAACTGTTCAAACAGTTCTATTTTTGTTTCATCAGACCAGAGGACATTTCTCCAAAAAGTCTGATCTTGTCAATGGTGTATTGGAGGCGAAGTCAGGTGCAGGAGAGCAGAGTATAATGAACAGGCCACTTTTATTATAGTTCCAAAAATGAGAGCACTACATAAATCAAACGCGCTCAAAAAATGAACATAAAAGTAAAGCGTAAACTAACACCACATAACATGAAACAATTCAGGTATGTCGATTGAGTCGGTGTGTCCAAACTTTTGACTGGTACGGTATATCTCTATCTCCCACCGCATAAACACACTAAACATGCACTTTGACAACCCGTCTGTCTCCTTCTGAACACACAACATATCCRCTGCATCTCTCTCGCTCCAGCGCCATAACCATCAGCGCAGAAGCAGACAAACCGAGGGATCGATCACAGGACGTTAGTCACCGTTTCACCAGGAGGAAGGGGCCCACTTCTACCCCTGATAAGAATCAGTTACATCCTTTGAAATAAATAAATAAACAAATAAATAACATCCAGTAGGACGCTGATTGGATTAAAGGGATAGGGGAAGGGCAGGCGAACCACGGTGAGGTATGGACAAACAAATTGGAAGGAGCACTTGGGCCGGAGAGTCCATTTTAGAGCATCACGGTATAATTTACACACGGAGGGGCGCGAGACGAATCTAATGTCATTTCCATCAATTTAGCATTTTCCTTTTTTTTCTCTGTTCTTTTAGTGGTCGGTCGTTTAAAGCGTCTGGGATGGAGGACAGGCTTGCATTACAATGTYGGAGACAGACTGTTCACCGCACTGAGAGGCTGCGGTTTATGGTGTGATGACCTATAGTTTATCCAACGGCCCTGTACAGCTAGAGGTGAAGTCAAGCTACTTATAATGTGCTAGGCCTATATCTGCAGGAACAAGGTCTGGCCATGTCCAAATAGTGTGCAATAATKATTTCCTTGTCACATTTTCTTGGTGAGTACTGATTTGAAAGAAGCATGAATTGAAGAAAAATAGACTCCAACCTTTCTACCTTTTTGTGCTCGATTGCATAACATCTGTTCAAAGTCACAGGTTCTAGGCCCATTTATAAATACATTATGGCAGTGATATAACTTTACACAATATACTTTTACATGTTGTCAGACTTGAATAAACACTGAACCAAATAAACAAATAAACCTCATCAGCAAACTCTCAACCACACCTGAAACACTTCCTCAAAACAGCATGATCAGAAAATGGTTGTTGTCAAATAATACACAGGACCTTCAGGACAAAAGCGCTCACCTCTGCAGGTCTAAAGGGTGCTTGTATATGTTTCAGATGTCCGCCACTAATTAGGGTCCCCTGGGAAACACGGTCGGTTCCTAACCTGTCACAGTATAGTAAGCTGATTGTTACACTCAGGGTTTAAATCAGTTTAAGGCAGGGCTCTCCAACCCTGTTCCTGGAGAGCTACTGTCCTGTAGGTTTTCACTCCAGCTGGGGTTGGAGTAAAAACCTGCAGGAGGGTAGCTCTCCAGGAGACCCCATGGTTCAGGTTTTACATTTTTGTTGGTAAACAACTGTGGTCATTTTGACACAAAATCAATTCAACATTGTTAAATATACAATGTATMYRAKATATTATCTATTCAATAGTTATGGTCTCCTATTCTAAGGTTGTGGAACTTACTTTCCCCATCAATTAAATGTTGGTTCCATCATGCCAGATTCTCCTCTCACTTTATGGCAGGTACASAAATCACCCACAGATTCTCCAGACAACAAGGTGTGATAGGAGAMAAATAGAGGGGAGCACTGCATTACAAGAGTTATAATGATGATGAAATGTCATACAAGACCCCAAACACCCTGTATAAAATCTCCCCTCCTACTAAGGATAGTCCAACCTTGGGMGGAGGGAGGGACATTAACTTGATTTGATCAGGCTTATGGGGGGACATGTAAGGAAATGAAATGCCCGTCAAGCCGCTGTCATGCATAATTAATTGTGCTTCTACAATGAACTACACAAAATCCATCGTCATTTGATTAGAGCGTTTTGGAGGACCCCGAAGTGCTTTGCTGTCTATGCAATTTCCCACTCACCTCCCTATCTGAATGTCCAGGGGAGGGATAAGGATGTAATAAGGGTGTGTGTGTGTGTGTGTGTGTGTGTGTGTGTGTTGTGTGTGTGTGTGTGTGTGTGTGTGGTGTGTTGTTGTTGTGGTGTGTGTGTTCAGTGGGAGGCTCATCAGAGAGGAAGGGAGGACCATCCTCTCAGTGAATTTCCTTAAAAATAACAATATCACGTCACCAAAGAATTAATTAAAACACACTGTTTTGTAATGAAGGTCTACAGTAGCTCTCAACAGACTCTCTGGGGTAACACCAGGTGTAGCCGGAGGACAGATAGTTTCCATCCTACTCTGGGTACATTGACTTCAAAAAAAATCTACTAGGCTCATGGTTCTCACCCATTCCATAGACTTACACAGTAATTATGACAACTCCGGAGGACGTCCTCCAACCTATCAGACTCTTGCACGGAACTGACATGTTGTCAACCCAATCAAAGGATCAGAAAATGAATCTAGTCTGAAGCATAATCTACAACTAGCTAGCACTGCAGTGCATAAAATTGGTGAGTAGTTGACTCAGAGAGAGAGACCAATAGTTGAACAATTTTGAATCAAATACATTTCTTAAAAATGAAGGAAAGGCAAGGGAGAGAGAGAGAGCTAGCTATATTTAGTTATATATATTTTTTTCACTTAGCTAGTTTAGCTACTCAACACCCGGCTCAATGAGGGAGATTCTATGTTTAGCTAGCTGGCTATGGCTATCCAAACACTGAAAAACTCTTCCAAGTCGAGGTAAGCTTTTGGTTTTATAAATGTATTGCCACCGGGGCCTGCCAGTGTAACTGCTGAGCTGCTTGCTGTACACTGTACTGCCTGATTGTGGCAGGTTTACAAACGCGTTACCCCAGTTTCACTTGGTCAACTTGATTACTCAACTATTTCTCTCGTTCTGTGCACCTAGGTTGTAAACTTTCATTCATAGGTTAGGTTGTAGCAACCTCATAGGGAAAATGTAATGTAGTAGCCTAAACCTATCGATGTTATATTGAGCTGGGTGAATGGAATATAAATGACAGTCATCTAATATGTTATAGAAATAAGGCCATGCTGATAAAAAGAAAAATGTTCTCCCTCATCTTAAACAGAACCGACTGCCACTGTTCTGTGTACATGTTTTACTATATTTGTGAGTACCAGAAGTCCTCACAAGAATACTAAACCAACTAAAACTCAGAAGTGAGGACATTTTGCCAGTCCTCACTTGTAAAAAGGCTATTTTAGGCTTAGGGGTTAAGTTTAMGGGTTACWGAAAATAGGATTTTGAATGAGAATCATTTGTTATTGTTGGTTCCCAAAAKGTCTTCACAAGTATAGTAAGACATAGCTTTGTGTGTGTGTARGTGTTTTGGGTTTTACTACCCTTGTGGGGACAGAAATTCAAACAAGTGGGGACATTTCACCGGTCCTTTAGGGTTACAATTAGGGTTAGGGGCTTAAGGTTAGGGTTCGGAACAGAGCTCAAAGTGGTAGATTCACTGTCCAATGAAAATGCATGAACCCCTGGGAGATGGCACTCCGCTCCGTGACAGGCAGAATGAGGAACCCAGAACCATGCGCAGGGAAAACCGGCCAGCAGAGAAGGTTAGGCACCCAACCCTGAAAGGTTAAGGTTAGGGCTCAACATTGGGGGAGGCTATATCCCTTACTGTCATGCAGACTGAGGAGAAAAGGGAGAGAGGAGAAGGCGCCAATAGGAGTGGAGAGAGAACGTCAAATAAAATGTTCATGTTTTATTTGTCACATGCTTCATAAACAGGTGCAGAATAACATGGAAATGCTTACTCCTGGGTCATTTTCCAACAATGCAGAGTTAAAGATAAAGATTTTTTTGAAATAGTGATACGAGGAATAAATACATAGTGAATAACAATAGAGAGTAAAAATAAAATGGCTACAATGCATGCGGAATGTTCAGTCCCCTTGACTTTTTCAACATTTGTTACAGCCTTACTCAAAAATGTATTAAATAGTTTTTTCCCCCTCAATCTACACATAGTACCACAAAATGATAAAGCAAAAACTGTTTTTCAAAAACAAGAAAAACAGAAATATCACATTTACATAAGTATTCAGACCATTTACTCAGTACTTTGTTGAAGCACCTTTGGCAGRAATTACAGCCTCAAGTCTTCTTGGGTATGACGCTACAAGCTTGGCACACCTGCATTTAGAGAGTTTCTCCAATTATTTTCTGCAGATCCTTTCAAGTTCTGTCAGGTTGGATGGGGAGTGTCGCTGTACAGCTWTTTTCAGGTCACTCCAGAGATGTTCGATCTGGTTCAAGTCCAGGCTCTGGCTGGGCCACTCAAGGACATTCAGAGACTTGTCCCGAAGCCACTCCTGCGTTGTCTTGAATGTATGCTTACGGTCATTGTCCTGTTGGAAGGTGAACCTTCACCCCTGTCTGAGCTCCGGAGCGCCTTGGAGCAGGTTTTCATCAAGGATCTCTCTGTAATTTGCTCTGTTCATCTTTCCCTCAATCCTGACTAGTCTCCCAGTCCCTGCCGCTGAAAAACATCCCCATAGCATGACGCTGCCACACTGTGCTTCACCGTAGGGATGGTGCCAGGTTTCCTCCAGATGTGACACTTGGCATTCAGGCCAAAGAGTTCAATCTTGGTTTCATCAGACCAGAGAATCTTGTTTCTCAAGGTCTGAGAGTCCTTTAGGGGCCAATGGCAAACTCCAAGCGGGCTGTCATGTGTCTTTTACTGAGGAGTGGCTTCCGTCTGGACACTACCATAAAGGCCTGATTGGTGGAGTGCTGTCGAGATGGGAGAAACGTCCATAAGGACAACCATCTCCACAGAGGAACTCTGGAGCTCTGTCAGAGTGAACCTCGGGGTTCTTGGTCACCTCCCTGACCAAGGCCCTTCTCCCCCGATTGCTCAGTTTGGCCGGGCAGCCAGCTCTAGGAAGAGTCTTTGTGGTTCCAAACTTCTTCCATTTAAGAATGATGGAGGACACTGTTCTTGGCGACCTTCAATGCTGCAGAAATATTTTGGTACCTTTCCCCAGATGCGTGCCTTGACAAAATCCTGTCTTGGAGCTCTACAGACCATTCCTTCGACAACATGACTTTTTTGCTCTGACATGCACTGTCAAATGTGGGACCTTATATAGACAGGTGTGTGCCTTTCCAAATCATGTCCAATCAATTGAGTTTACCACAGGTGGAATCCAATCAAGTTGTAGAAACATCTCAAGGATGATCAATGGAAACAGGATGCACCTGAGCTCAATGTTGTGTCTCAAATCAAATCAAATTTGTCACATGCGCCGAATACAACAGGTGTAGACCTTACAGTGAAATGCTTACTTACAAGCCCTTAACCAACAATGGGCAGTTTGAAGAAAATACCTACCCCCCCCCCACAAAAATCAAATAAGAGATAAGAATAACAAATAATTAAAGAGCAGCAGTAAATAACAATAGCAGGGCTATATACAGAATCACCTAAACAATTCCTAATCATGCAAATAAGGATATTACATTTTTCTACCTTTGTGTACCTATTCAGGATACATCACCATGAAGATAATGACAATTATTCATTTCTGTATAGTACAGATCAGGGACCCATGATGTCATTCTGTTAATCTACTTCACTGTAGTTCAATAACCAAAATCGATTTTTTTCAAAATTAAGGTGTCATATCATAGCTGACACCGACCCCATTTTTTCTGTAGAAATCTTTTAATCTTAATTCGGAATAGATATTTAGCAGTTTTTGGAAAATGTGGTCACATAAAAAAACTGAGGGATATTTTACCGTAGTTCTGTTAGCAAATTGTACATCTGCACTGTTCTTTGAGTAAATGTATTTTTGTAAAATTTTCTGTGCAAATTGTTTAAAGTGTCATTGTGTATAGAGTTGTATGGTTTGTTTAACTTTACAATCAATGGTTCCTGTTTGGCWTACTTTTAAAGTGAACAATCTGAGTCTCGGTGTCATTCTGGTAGCATGGAATTGACCAATTAGAACAGATGGGCACCTCTCTTTCACAAACAACCCTTATCATGTAAAGATGGACATGTGGGAATCGTGTTACGGGTGCGTGGTAATTGTATCTGTTGTTTTATGACAATTATTTCTCAGTTACATGAAAGTTTCAAAAACCATATCGCAAGCGAGGATTATTAACGTGTAGACAGAGCGTCAGGATGGTTCCTGTGCTGTCGTCAATACTTCAACTGAAACCAAAGAGGGCGCTAAACTACAGGTAGTGGTCTAAAACACTGCATCTCAGTGAAAGAAGAGTCACTGCAGTACCTGGTTCTAATCCAGACAGCATCACATCCGGCCGTGATTGGGAGTCCCATAGGGCGGAGCACAATTGGCCCAGCGTCGTCCGGGATTGGCCGGTGTAAGGCCGTCATTGCAAATAAGATTGTGTTRTTAACTGARTTGCCTAGTTATATAAAGGTACAGTAGTCCCACCCCGATGTAATGCTGGTAGCCACCAGYAGATGGTGACAGAGGCTTATAAATGCAGGGATGGATGTCACCAACTACAATGCTGCTTATTGCTTTCTACAGCAGGGTTTCCCAAAGTCTGTCTGAGGGCCCTGGAGCAGGTTTTCATCAAGGATCTCTCTGTAACCCCRCCTGGGTGCACGTTTTGMTTTTTGCCCTAGCACTACACAGCTGATTCAAWTAACCAACTCATCATCAAGCTTTGATTACCGAGTTTGGGAAACCCTATTCTGTAGGTTCTGTTTTCAAGGTCTAAATTAGTTCCTGATTAAATGTTATGAATGAAGACCTATACAGTAGCGTGTGATTCTGATACAACATAACTTGTTTGACAAAATGAACGTGGCAGTTTAGGATACATATGTTAAGGTTAGGAACAGGCTAGGGGTTAGGGCTTAGCTAAAATGCTCTTCCTAACCTGCTATGAACAAGTCACTCTCCGATCGTAGCTGTACTCCATTAGTCCTACAACCGCCAGATGGAGAATATGTACTCTTAAATACTGCGAGATTCCGGCATTACTAGCAATGCTACGAGTGACCTGTAGACTTTCTAGGCCATTGCGCTAATGTTAGTTACATTGTCTCACAAACTACCGCTTCAGTTCCTTCATACTACCACGCAAGAGACATACAAATGGTATTCCACGTTGTTCATCTGACTCTGGGAATAAATTCCAAAATGTCAGCGGTATCCTAATTTCTACCTGGTACAGCAGGGCGACTATAGGCCTTCCCTCTGAGTCTAGTTCCTCTCAAAGTTTTTTCTTTCTTTGGGAGTTTTCCTTTACCGTTGTGTGACAATTGATGATGTTAAAGGGCTTCATGATTAAACTTTGATTGATTCACAATTATACCTGTTATAGGAGGAAGGACAGGAGTTAGGGAACAAAGAGCTAACYTCTGAAAGGAAGGCCAGCTGCAGGGAGTGCCATGTAGACCGCSCTGCTACTGCTCAGTCATCAGGAGATGTACCGAGACAAGGAGCCATACATTGAGGAGTGGTGTTGGTCCCRGGCTGATGACCCTGTAGCTGGCCTATGGTCTGTTGGAGGTGCGATAGGCAGAGATGCCCAGCAGGTAACCATTGATCTTTCTATATAAAGTATGTCAGCTGAAGAGAACCCATTCCCGTTAACATCAATGACTTAGGGAAGAGTTGCAGGGGGAGTGGTACACACTAAAAGTTCTGTTCTTGCTGCACCAGACCAAATTCAAATTGATTTCATTTCCTGTGCACATGTCTTTACCATAAGAAAGTGTGCACATACATGTGTGTTGTGTGTACATTAATCTGTGGGTTAGTCTCCGTTTGAGACGGCACAGCCAAGGTATTGAAGTGGTATTTGAACAGTCGTATCAGAGGCTGAKCCTGACCCCACAGTCTCTCCCTATCGCCAAACAGAAAACCTGGTCACCATTGTAAACGTCCATCACACATTAACAACATCTGCTGTGTGTGTGTGTGTGTGTGAGTGTGTGAGTGTGTGAGTGAGTGAGTGAATGAGTGAGTGAGAGAGTGAGTGAGTTGCATGCTCTAAAGGGGCTCGCAAAAGGTCAGAGTTTGTCCCAATCGCCGCTGGGATGAAGCATTTGACCCAAAAATGAGGTCAAAAGGGCATCACCGGACCAGTACCCACAATTCACCACTCAACTAAGCAACAGTTGGTTGAACTTGAGCATAGTGTGTATGTTGGTTTCCCCTACTGCTACCCTATTTCCCAAACAGCAATATAATTTACTTCAATATTTCAATTTCGAAAATTGAAGCCAAACTATTTTAGTTGGGGACAAAATTGTATCATAAGTAACATACATGGTAAACCATGCATTAACTGTGGTGTTTGCTGTGTGTCAATACATACATATGTGTTGGACAGCACTCATCACCTGATTGGTCCTTTTGGAAGTTCAGAGAGTAACTGGATTTCCTGGAGTCTGTTGTGTGTGTGGTGTGTGTGTTTGTGTTGTGTGTGTGGTGTGTGTGTGTGTGTGGTGGTGTGTGTGTGTGTGTGTGTGTGTGTGTGATGTGTGTGCTGTGTTGTGTTGTGTGTGTGTGTGTGTGTGTGTTGGTGTGTGTGTGTCGTGCAAAAGAGAGAGAGAGAAAGAGTGTTTACCCATTAACAGCCAGGTTATTTAAGATGACTTGTCTTGCTTATTTGAAGTAAAACCTTGCTTCACACCATCCCTTCTTTTTAATCCTCTCTCTCTCTCTCTCTGTCTCTCTATGATCTAGCACTAATCTTTGTTTGCAGAGTTATCTCTGAGAGACGGACACAGTTAAGCGGCTATAGGAGTCAGGTGATGTTTGCTTCTCACTTTCTTATCGCTTCCCAAGTTTGCCATTTACCCAGAGGCCTTTGCTCTCCATTTTCTCTCTCGTCTTTCTTTCTCCATTTCTCTCTCTTCTCTCTCTCTCTCTCACGTTCAGTATGATAGTAAGGAGTTGGTTGTGTCCGTAGGCATTGTTGTAATAAACAGGTGAAAAGATGTGTCGTTGCAGTTGGGCCTTGCATGTTGGCTGATAAGGTTTTTTTAAATGGTGACGTGTTTGTGTTTTCTTCAGCGGTTTGTGTGTGTATACTGGGATGAGTATGCGTTTTCTTGTTAGACCTTCATATCAAAGTATAGCATCTTCCTCCATTTTCTATTATCATGACCCTCTCTAATCTTGTATGGGTCGAAGGTCACCGGACATGCTCACTACGTTCCATATCTCTTTACTCACTCAGGGTGACTCCCTTTTCCCCCAGCCATGGTTCGTCGTTTCATCGTTCTTTCTCTTTCTACCCCTTCCCTTCCCTCTCCTCTCTGTCATC
>NC_036874.1:6844482-6848007 GCF_002910315.2 Salvelinus sp. IW2-2015 | reverse complement strand
ATGAAGTATGACCGTTGTGCAATTAGTGTTAGACCTGTCATATTCAAAAAGTAATCATACGCATTTCCCTCCATTTCATCTATCAATGACCCCTCTCTATATCTCTGTATGCGGTCCGAAGGTCACCGACATGCTCACTACGTCTCCATATCTTCTTTACTCACTCAGGGTGACTCCTCTTCTCCCCAGCCATGGTTCGTCGTTCATCGCTTCTCTTTCTACCCCCTTCCCTCCCCTCCTCTCTGTCATACAAGATACCCTGGTGTCCCCTATTTGAAATTTGGACCCCCACCCCCCCACACCCCCCCCACCCACCCCCCACCCACCTGCTCCACTGTCTTTCCCCCTGCCCACCCAGTTCAGAGGCTATCAGAGTCATCACCAGTTTCTTCATCATCTTCATTCATCAAAAAGAGAAGAGAGTATGAAAGCCCCCTCTCAACCAATGGCCATCCCATTCAACATGTCTCCCACCCTCTTGGTTTCTGAGCTGAAACCACTGCCAATTACCTCTCTGTTCAAGCCTCCTTAGGTTGATCTCCACCAATCATGTCTCTCCATCTATGGCCTGTGTTGGTCTTAGTCTGTCCACCAATGACCTGTTTCACTTCAATATGTKTCTTACCCTTTGAATGCAACCTGCTAACACACATACAGTACATACACATGAGAATATGGTGATGTGTGTGTTTGGTTAAGTGCGTGAGAGCAGACCATGTCCTAGTCAAAGCATGTCTTCCCTGCACCACAACAGACACAGTGTCTAGAGAGGGAGGGCAGGAAAAGAGCAAAGCGATAAATTAGATGGTCTAATGCGCCATCAAACTGTCACATAGAACTGAACAACAACACACAAGACTCCATTTTGAAAGAAAGGAATGAAACCCCAAATGAAGTGCAGGATGCGAAGCGTCCTCTAGTGTTACTCAGTAGACGCTGGGTAACAGACAGTGTGTGTGTGTTTGCGTGGGTTTTGGTTGGGGTGCGGGGGTGGGGGTGGCTGTGGAAATGTTTATTAGGTGAGAAGGAGTTAAACCTAACAAGTTTGAAGTAGCACTCGTGCATGTTACGGAAATAGCCACAGGAAACCACAAAGTTCCATGGAACAGCACACCATTCCAAGTTTATTGACCCAGAACTAGAATTTTGCGTAATTGCTTCAGATGCTAAATTATGTTTAGGGGGGAGACATATTAGAAAAGAATACTAGAACGAGGAGCGGTAGCAGGGCGATAGCTCCACCCCCCTTTCTTTGCAAGCTATGGGCAAGTCTATGGGTCAAATGTCCCCTCCCTTTTAGAAATATGCAAAATCAAGATTTGTCCAAATGATCAGTCTGTCACAGGATCAAAATTCCTTGTTAATCGTCCCATTCCACAGTCTGTTGACAGACACTATGATACCAGTTATGTTACGTGCGTTTGTCCACAAGAGATTATCCATCTGGTATGGATGGAAAGGGGTGCTGACAACATCAAAGTGGTGGCTTCAGTTCCTGCATATGCCAACCATGTCTAAAAGCAGCATCAAATTGGGCCCTATGATCAGACCTGCTACAAGCYTTCAATATTGCACCCTGTAATACACCCAAGAAAACTGACGTAGAAGGATGGATGGAGGGGATCTGGTGCCACCTCTCTCTCACCTTCATCTCCCCTCTTCACTTCACCCCTCAACTTCCTGTGACCGTATCCCCTTTCTGAGGGCGTYGGGTCAGAGTTGATCTATTAGCCCCCTGAAACCCCTCCCCCATCCCCAGTTAGCCCCAATCGTGCCTGTAAGGGTTGCCCCGTGCAAGGCATCGTGGGCTGGGGGGCCGAGGGGGCAAGAGAGAGGGCAGGGCTGGGACAGCAGCTGTCATCACTCTTCAGCCCCCAAACCCATCGCCCCAGGGGGATGGGAGTCCCTTCGATGCCCCCTACTGACCCTCTACTACCCTAGATGAAACCCCAGCATATACCACCACCAGGCTGGCACAGGACTTCAGAAAGTCACATTGGCTGGCTGGTCAACTCACTGGGACACATATAAACAAACAAAGATACACAAACATGCACASGCGCATGCATGCATGCACACACACTCCCAACACCCCCCACAACTCCAACACAAACCCCAAAATACAGAAAACCTTGGTCCTGTCCCAAAGTGCTCGTTGGGCTACCGTCTGCTCTCTGATTGGTTGAGATCCCGCATCTGCCCTGACCTTTGGGCTGTAGTTTAATCTACCCCCGGGGTCAAGGCTGGGTCACCATGGCGATGTAATGACTTCCTCCTAATAAGGTTTGATGTATGGTCGTACTGATAGGCCCCTGCGATGACCACTGTGTCACCCCGATGCTAGGTTCCGGAGTCTAATTCCTCTCCAAATACGAGGCCAGGATCTGTTTATCTCAGAAAATGAGAGAGATACACCAACTAAGTTRGATTCCAGGGTCCATTCAGAAAATTAACTGACATTTCAATTCAAGAATAAAAAAATCCTCATAGAAGATATTTGGAATTTCAATTAATGTCCTGATTTGACTGAACTGAAATGGTATTGACCTCAACTTATTTATAATACTTTATTATTCTTTAGACAATAATTTATATGTTTAAAGGCTGACAACATGGAATCATTACACAGAGAGAGACAACACGTATCACAACAGCAACGTGTATCCTCAATAAGGATGTTGATTAGTTGTGGACAATTGTGTTTAAACCAGATTTTGTGCCAAAATAGCCTTGAAAGTGTCAGGTTTTATGGTTGGACATTTAATCAACTTGCGTGATTGGAAGAATGATTGGTCTACAGACGAACGATCCTGGCACATAACCTGAGACTGGACACAGAGTAGATGAGCATGCTTCTCTTAATGGATGGAACAAATTCCCTTTTTGCAGGAATGTAATTAGTTTAGGGTAATAACAACAAAGAATACAGGGCCCTTTTCTTTGAACAAAACTTCAGCTCWTGGAAGAGTACCTTTTACTGGAATTGTCCAACAACCAAACATTTGTTTGGTCTGTTAACATCATTAAAAGGACACTGTTACCGTAAGATCAACAAGGCATATTGAGGTAGGACATTTCACAGTGCACAGCATCTTCTTGTAATGATGAACCCCACCCTTTAGGAGCTTGTCAGGAGCGACACACACACACACACACATCAACAGGTATTAGACTGACATTAACACACACACACAGATGCACGTACAGGTGTAGGATCTTAATTTGATCACCCTGTTGCAGGAGAACTTTCCTGCAATGCAGGAAATGTAAAACATGTAGTGTATTTCAGGTTTGAAAAGGCTTCTGAGGTTTTGACATTTTTAACTTGATTTTCCCTCACGAGAAATGCATCAAAAATGTCCATTCATTATAATCCACAGAATAATTCAAATGTRCTGTTGAGGCAGGATTATTTTCCTGCTAACCCTAACCCTGTTCACAAAGCTAGGTTACGTCCTGGTCTGGACTGTGCCGTCATGGTGATAAAGTTGGTGCTGACTCACTGCACATTATGCCTGTGGCACG
>NC_036874.1:6841986-6844382 GCF_002910315.2 Salvelinus sp. IW2-2015 | reverse complement strand
TGGCTGAGATCTATAGCCCTGAAGGAAAGGGAGGAACATTGTAAGGAGAAAGGGTGTGTGTGTGTGAATGTGCAAGTAGGGTTACCTGTCTGCTCCATAAGTCCTCTCTCCCTGCCCATCTATGAACCTCTGAGTGGCCATTAAGCAGAGTGACCAGAGTGATCCAGGAGATCACTCCAGGGTGTTGGGGGCTAAATCCAACACCCCGTTACAGAATGTGGATGTGTTGATTGATCATCTGAGGATCCGGCGCCGCGCTCCGGACAGGGTCACTCTAGCTGACGGATGATCTATCTGTCTCCTTGGCGACAGATGGACGATGGACTTCTCACTTCTTCTAAATATTTGGAGAACGAGCCCCAATCAGAGAGGGCTGGTGAATTACGCTCAGAGAGTGAAAGAGTGTGTGTGGTGTTTTTGGTGAAGGGGCTAGAGTAGCAAGTACTACCCTCTTGCTGTCACGATCGTCATAATGATTGGACCAAGATGCAGTGGTATGTTTCCATCCCCTTATTAGGAAGAGAAAACTCAAAGAACAAAACAATAAAGCAAACAAAACGAAAAGTGAAGCTCAAAATAGTGCTAACAGGCAACTATACATAGTCAAGATCACAAAGCACAATGGGAAATCTACCTAAATATGATCCCAATCAGAGACAACGATAAACAGCTGCCTCTGATTGGAACCATACCTGGCCAACATAGACATAATTCCCGAGAACCCACTCTTAATCACACCCCGACCTAACCAAAATAGAGAATAAACACTCTCTATGTCAGGGCCTGACAAGTACCCCCCCCCCCCAAACGTGCGGCTCCGACCGCAAAACCTGACCAATAGGGGAGGGTCCGGGTGGCATATACCGTCGGCGGCTCGTGTGGGGCGAATATCCCACTCCGCTCGTGGATTCATCGGAGGAACGGACCGTGGCCGGAAGAACCGGACCTGTGGTCGTCCCGGAGGAACCGGACCGTGAATCGTCGCCGGATGCTCCGACCGGAGATCGTCGCCGGACTCCGGACCGCCACCGTCGCTGGAGCGTCTGGACCGCAGCCGTCGCGGAGGCTCTGTAACGCAGCCCTTCGCTGGAGGTTCTGGAACGCAGCCATCGCTGGAAGCTCTGGACTGCAGACTGTCGCTGGAGGTCCGGACCGTGACCATCTCAGGAGTTCCGAACGTGGACCGTCGTAGGAGTTCTGGACCGTGGACCGTCGTGAGGTTCCGGACTGTTGAAACGTCGACGAAGCTCTGACTGGGATGTCGCCGGAAGCTCTGACTGGAACTGTCGCCGGAAGGCTGGTGACACGCACTCAGGACGAGCCGAGGAGCAGGCACAGGACATACTGGACTGTGGAGCGCACTGGAGCCTGATCGTGGACCGGTACAGTGCACCGGGCTGATGACATGCATTCAGGGCGAGTGCGGGGAAAAGCACAGGACGTTGGGACTGTGAGCACACCTGAGCCGCTGAGAGTGGGACAATACATGTACAGGTGGCACCGGGCTGATGACACGCACCTCAGGGCGAGTGCGGGGAGGAGGCACAGGACGTACTGGACTGTGGAGGCGCACTGGAGACACGGTGCGTAGAACCGGCACACATTGTACCAGAACGGTGACACACACCTCAGCACGCCCGCTCTGCAGCGCTCTCAACGCCAACACCTCTCTCCGGAATCTTTCGTCGAGTTACTCACTCGACTCCCTGACTGGTTCTGGTTCACCCCCCGGCTCCGCCGACCACTCCGTGTGCCCCCCCCAAAAAAATGTTTGGGGCTGCCTCTCGGGCTTCCGTCGTGGTTGCGAACCCCGGAGTCATCGTTGATTCTCCCTCGCTGCCTCCGTCTGCTCCCATGGAAGGCGATCCTTTCCAACCAGGATCTCCTCCCATGTCCAGGATCCATTACCGTCCAAGATATCCTCCCATGTCCAGGATGTCTGCTCCTCCTGGCCACGCTGCTTGGTCCGTTTGTGGTGGGATCTTCTGTCACGTACGTTGATGGAATGAAGAGACCAAGGTGCAGCGTGGTAGGCGAACRTCTTACTTTTATTTAAAATGAACACCGAAAACCAACAAAATACAAAAACKAATGTAAAGTTCTGCAGGCTACACAGCAACTATACAAAATCAAGATCCCACAAACTAAAGGTGGAAAAAAGGCTACCTAAGTATGGTTCCCAATCAGAGGCAGCTGTTWATCCTTGAAGCATGGAGGAGGAGGTGTGATGGTGTGGGGGTTCTTTGCTGGTGACACTGTCTGTGATTTATTTAGAATTCAGGTGTGTCCAAACTTTTGACTGGTACTGTATGGCAATCACATCACACCATTTGCTCTGCCAGCACACAAACATACATACACCTAATTTCCCTAATTAAATATTAATTCATTCAAAA
>NC_036874.1:6839622-6841380 GCF_002910315.2 Salvelinus sp. IW2-2015 | reverse complement strand
GATGCGTTGCAGACAACATATACACACACACATACACTTCATTCAGCCCCTTTCAGTGAAAGTGCTTTTCTCCGCTTCCTTTGAGTTCAAAGTAATGTCACTCACCAATCCACAATTTAGCACTAACTGTCCATCTCACACACTCAGTAGCAATTCACAACTTTCCCTCACTTGTTGTCAGAGCCTAACCAGTTAACACGTCCACAATACCCCCCACAGCTTGAGCAGTGGAGGAAACTGTTAACCCCCGCCTCAAATACACACACACACACACACACACAAAATCACTCCCACACACACAGATATTCAAAAACCAGTCCCCGACACTCACTGGCCAAGTGGAGCAGAAATAAGTGGAAGGGAGGCAAGTATCAAAGACTGGCTGGAAAGTGGGTCACAGTGGGGTCTTTATGTCCTCACAGCCAAACACGCCAGTGAAAAGAACAAGTCCAAACATACACATTAGGGTTGCCAACTACAACAGACTTGGAAAATGTATTGTTTTCTAAAAACAGTTATTCATTTCATTCAGAGATAATAAAAATAAAATAAAAATCCAGAATAAAAAAAGTATTCAGACCCCTTGACTTTTTCTAAATGTCTTGTTACAGCCTTATTCAAAAATGTCTTAAATTGTTTTTTCTTCTTTATCAATCTACACACAATACCCTATAAGGACAAAGCAAAAACRGATTTTTARACATTTTTGTAAATGTATTAAAAATAAAAAGTATTTAGACCCTTTAATCAGTACTTTGTTGAAGCAACTTTGGCAGCGATTACAGCCTCGAGTCTTCTTGGCTATGACGCTACAAGCTTGACACACCTATATTTAGRGAGTTTCTCCCATTCTTATCTGCAGATCCTCTCAAGCTCTGTCAGGTTGGATGGGGAGCGTAGTTGCACAGCTATTTTCAGGTCTATCGAGAGATGTTAGATCGGGTTCAAGTCCGGGCTCTGGCTGGGCCACTCAAGGACATTCAGAGACATGTCCCGAAGCCACTCCTGAGGTCAGGGCTCTGTGCAGGCCATACAAGTTCTTCCACACCGATCTTGTCAAACCATTTCTGTATGGACCTCGCTTTGTGCACGGGGGCATTGTCATGCTTTAACAGGAAAGGGCCTTCCCCAAACTGTTGCCACAAAATTGGAAGGACAGAATCCTCTAGAATGTCATTGTATGCTGTAGCGTTAAGTTTTCCCTTCACTGGAACTAAGGGGCTTAGCCTGAACCATGAAAAACAGGCCCAGACCATTATCCMTCCTCCACCAAACTTTACAGTTGACACTATGCATTCGGGYAGGTAGCGTTCTAGAATCCGCTAAACCCAGATTCGTCCGTTGGACTGCCAGATGGTGAAGSGTGATTCATCACTCCAGGGGACGCGTTTCCAYTGCTCCAGGGTCCACCACTGCAGCCGACGCTTGGCATTGCGCATGGTAATCTTAGGCTTGTGTGCGGCTGCTTGGCCATGGAAACCCATTTCATGAAGCTCCCAATGAACAGTTGGCTGACGTTGCTTCCAGAGGCAGTTTGGAACTCGGTAGTGAGTGTTGCACATGAGGACAGACGATTTTTACATGCTACGCACTCTTCAATACAGGGCTCTTCAACAGKGCTATTCTACTGCCARTGTTTGTCTATGGAGATTGCATGGCGATGTGCTCGATTTTATACACCTGTAGGTGTGGCTGAAATAGTCGAATCCACTAATTTGAAGGGATGTCCACATACTTTTGGCCATGTAGTGTAGCTTT
>NC_036874.1:6835367-6839091 GCF_002910315.2 Salvelinus sp. IW2-2015 | reverse complement strand
AAAAACTGGAGTCCCTGGTCATTCAGTGGAAGAGAGTTTGTCCTTAATGTTTTTGTACACTCAGTGTAACAAGTAGAGAAAAAGTTTGCAAATATTTAACATATGCTTAAAACCTGCAGTATAGCATACATAATAAAGTTTACTTATAATACCAGGAATATCAATAGATTTATTTACACAGCCTTTCGCAAGATCTCAAAGGACAATATATTCATAGCACCAACTATATAAAAAATCCTGAATAGTTTATCGCTCTCTTCAGTGCGTGTCGAAGCAGGTCTTGAGAGCGCATCCGATCGTGACTTAATTAGTCAGGTGTGATCTGATAGTAGGGAGTTTCAAGTGGTATTAAATAAATATAGTACCTATCATCCGATTTGCACCAAACTTTTTTCTAACAATGAGTTAGACGAGRACTCCAAATAAATAGTCAAAATCCACTCCCGGACCACCACGCTAATCCCACCCCAACAACAAGCTCAGAGTATTGTTTCTTCATCCTATGTAATGTATTACCAGAGCATTTGGTGATGTTTTCTTTCCCCCTGTTCAGAGAAATTAGTCATTGAAGTTGTTAGATTTATGTCCCATTCCACATGCTGATATTGCCAGGTTYTGACCACTAGATGGTGCTGTTCCTGCTATTAGATTATGTTAAAGGATAGTTCACCAAAATTACATAATTGTTTCCTYACCCTGTAAGCAGTCTATGGACAAGGTATGACAGCAATTCATGCTTTGGTTCTGTTGTCCACTGTTTCAAATGCTAACTTTTTAACATTTAACTATCCCTTTAACACCTAATAGCAGGAACAACACCATCTAGTGTCCAGAACCTGGTAATATCAGGATTTAGGACAGGACCTAAACCTAACAACTTAGATGACTAATTTCTCTGAACAGGGGAGAAAAAAACATCACCAAATTAAATGAGAATACATTACATAGGATGAAGAAACAATATTCCATGCCGCAGCTCAATGCTACTTGTCAAACATAAAGAACTGATACTGTATATTTGTTGTTGGGGTGGGATTGGCATAAGGTGTGGGGGGGTCCGTGGGCTGTGGGGGGTCCGTGGTTTGTGGGGGTCCGTGGTTTGTGGGGGGTCTGTGGTTTGTGGGGGGTCCGTAGCTGGCTTCTGACCATTTATTTGGATTCCTCATGTCTAACTCATTGTTAGAAAAAAGTTGGTCCAAATTAGTTGTTAGGTACTATATTTATTGAATATTATATATTTTTTTAAATGTAACCTTTATTTAACTAAGCAAGTCAGTTAAGAACAAATTCTTATTTACAATGATGGCCTACACGAATCCTATCAATTAAAATTGACAATTTGGGTTTAATACAGGGGCACAACTTTCACGTGTGTCCCTCCCCCTCCCCACATGCTGAAATTGCATTTTTGTCCCCACCAGTTGTATCATTGGAATGTGATACAAAACGAGGCAACGGTGTGCTTTAGGACCATGTGGACACTTCCGAGTGTCGAGTAGGCTGTTTGGAGTGTTTWTCCGACTGCATTTAAAAATACTAATTATGTCTGAAACCAAAGGTGCGCCCCTAGTGTAATCAATTAGCTACATTTTTCAAAGATCAAATTATATTTCAACAAAATAATGTCGCAGGAATGCTAATCTTATCTGTTTACTACAGAAATGATTTCAGAACCATCTGAGATGCGTGACAGATACTGTGTCATGGCTTGCTGAAATGACATGGAACAACCCTGTCAACAAGTTTCTTCTTACACACGCACACAAAGCACACGCACACAAAGCGCACGCTTTGCACGCACACAAAGCGCACGGACAACAAAGCGCACGGACACAAAGCGCACGCACACAAAGCACACGCACACAAAACTCACACCCTCTTATCTCTCTGTTCAGGCAAGGTCATGTGGTTTTTCATTGACAAGAAGAGACAGACAAAAATAAAGAGAGAGTGAAAGAGAGTGACATACATTCTGTAACAAAACAGTGTTACTCAGCTCTGTGGTTTTGTGTGATAATCTTGTGGGACACATTTCCCTCAACACCTGACAAAATGTTGTCATCAGCAGACTGCAGTTTCTCTTATACAGATACATAAAGACAGCACTCAAGCAGGCACTTACACACAGAAAGACACACATTATAAGCACACTAAGATTCAGATATATCAGATACACGCAAACCCACTGACACAACACACACACACACACACACACACACACACACACACACACACACACACCACACACACACACACACACACTGAGTTGAGCTGGGGCGCGTGGCTGCCATTGTGGGTGAATCCAGCTTGGCTCAGCTTTGCCTCGCTGGCAGCCTGCCCAGCTAAATATTTCTCCTGGACGAGAATGTACACACACATTCACAGCTCAGCGCCAAGCTACGATAAAGCAAAGGGCTTCCCTCGAGCCAACTAGGTGTGTGTGTGCATGTGTGTGTGTGGAGAAAGAGAAAGAGAGAGAGAGTTAAGGAGGTCAACTGTAGCAGCGGGAGCAAAGAGAGAAAGTGATGATTAGTCCCAGCTGTGACGTGACAGAGAGATAGAAAGAGGGATGGAGAAAGAGAGCGAAATAGAAACAGGGACATAACGAAGGATGCAGTATACCTCTGAGCACCCAGGGTTAGAGGCTGGTAGGGGCAGTGCACAAGGAGTGGGTGGAATGTGTATGTCTGCTGTGTTCAAAGGGTTCGATCCCCCCCCCCCATCACATCCATCATCCCACACACACTTCCCAGCTTTGATGAGGAGTGGGCTGCATCACTGTGTTGTGTGTGGGGGGGGGGGGGGGTGAACAGGAAGAGTGTGTAAGTGTGTCGTGTTTTGTGTAAAGATCTGAGACTTCTGGGCACAGCGGAAGTGTGCCACTACAGCTATCCCCCTCAGCATGGACTCCATTACCACAGAGATGGGGAGACTCAGTGGAGAGAGAGATACCTGACTAGAATAAGAATAGGGAGAGAGAAGAGAGAGAGAGAGAGAGAGAGAGAGAGAGAAGAGAGAGAGAGAGAGAGAGAGAATTGCGGAACAGTACAGTCCGCATATCAAATGGATAGGGCTACAGGGGCCAGTCAAAGCTCAACAGGTGCTCACGCTCCCCCTTCACTCAAATATGCAGGACAGATATAAAACATTGGATTCAAAAAGGCTTCCATTTTCACTCAGACATAAAATGAATGTCCTTTTACTTGGAACGATTTAAAAGCACTGGACAATTATCATCATAACAATTTCATAATAACTATAAAAACATACTCAGCCCACCAAAAAGAAAATACATTTAATATAGTAAGTAGTAAAACACATGCATACAAAATTCCCATAAAAAGTGCAATATGACTAGGCTACACAGGATTTGCCTTCACCAGACCGCTTCTGGTGCTCCAAGCCACATATTACATTATTTGCCTACCAATAAGATAACTTTTAACGCAAATATTAAGTATTTTATTACAAATAAATGTGTTTAAGTTTTACAACAAAAAAATGAACAAAAATGTCATCCAAACATTTGGATGCAATTTTTAAAGGAAAACGTTCAGAAAATAGACTAATCCTGATAAAAATGTATTTATGCTTGATAAAAAACGATTCCTTTAAGAATATTTTTCTACCAAAGAATTAACGCAGGACATGGTAGCATATGGTAGGCCCGCCTCTGCCAAATAAATAGGCTAATTATTTCAGAATGGGCCTTGATTTCGTATCA
>NC_036874.1:6820962-6835342 GCF_002910315.2 Salvelinus sp. IW2-2015 | reverse complement strand
TGTTAACTCAGCTCTGTGGTTTTGTGTGATAATCTTGTGGGACACATTTCCCTCAACACCTGACAAAATGTTGTCATCAGCAGACTGCAGTTTCTCTTATACAGATACATAAAGACAGCACTCAAGCAGGCACTTACACACAGAAAGACACACAGTTATAAGCACACTAAGATTCAGATATATCAGATACACGCAAACCCACTGACACAACCACACACACACACACACAACACACACACACACACACACACACACAACACACACACACACCTGAGTTGAGCTGGGGCGCGTGGCTGCCATTGTGGGTGAATCCCAGCTTGGCTCAGCTTTGCCTCGCTGGCAGCCTGCCAAGCTAAATATTTCTCCTGGACGAGAATGTACACACACATTCACAGCTCAGCGCCAAGCTACGATAAAGCAAAGGGCTTCCCTCGAGCCAACTAGGTGTGTGTGTGCAGTGTGTGTGTGGGGAGAAAGAGAAAGAGAGAAGAAGTTAAGGAGGTCAACTGTAGCAGCGGGAGCAAAGAGAGAAAGTGATGATTAGTCCCAGCTGTGACGTGACAGAGAGATAGAAAGAGGGATGGAGAAAGAGAGCGAAATAGAAACAGGGACATAACGAAGGATGCAGTATACCTCTGAGCACCCAGGGTAGAGGCTGGTAGGGGCAGTGCACAAGGAGTGGTGGAATGTGTATGTCTGCTGTGTTCAAAGGGTTCTGACCCCCCCCCCATCACATCCATCATCCCACACACACTTCCCAGCTTTGATGAGGAGTGGGCTGCATCACTGGTGTGTGGTGTGTTGGGGGGGTGGAGACAGGAAGAGTGTGTAAGTGTGTCTGTTTTGGTAAAGATCTGAGACTTCTGGGCACACACGCGGAAGTGTGCCACTACAGCTATCCCCCTCAGCATGGACTCCATTACCACAGAGATGGGGAGACTCAGTGGAGAGAGAGATACCTGACTAGAATAAGAATAGAAGAAGAGAGAGAGAGAGAGAGAGAGAGAGAGAGAGAGAGAGAGAGAGGAGAGAGAGAGAGAGAGAGAAGAGAGAGAGAGAGAGAGAATTGGGAACGAGGGAGGGTACAGTACAGTCCGCATATCAAATGGAATAGGGCTACAGGGGCTCAGTCAAAGCTCAACAGGTGCTCACCCTCCCCCTCACTCAAACATGCAGGACAGATAAAACATTGGATTCAAATGGCTTCCATTTTCACTCAGACATAAAATGCGAATGTCCTTTTACTTGGAACGATTTTAAAAGCACTGGACAATTATCATCATAACAATTTCATAATAACTATAAAAACATACTCAGCCCACCAAAAAGAAAATACATTTAATATAGTAAGTAGTAAAACACATGCATACAAAATCCCATAAAAAGTGGCAATATGACTAGGCTACACAGGATTTGCCTTCACCAGACCGCTTCTGGTGCTCCAAGCCACATATTTACATTATTTGCCTACCAATAAAGATAACTTTTTTCAAGCAAATACTATGTATTTTATTACAATTAAATGTGTTTAAGTTTTACAACAAAAAAAATGAACAAAAATGTCATCCAAACATTTGGATGCAATTTTTAAAAGGAAAACGTTCAGAAAATAGACTAATCCTGATAAAAATGTATTTATGCTTGATAAAAAACGATTCCTTTAAGAATATTTTTCTACCAAAGAATTAACGGCAGGACATGGTAGCATATGGTAGGCCCGCCTCTGCCAAATAAATAGGCTAATTATTTCAGAATGGTCCTTGATTTCGTATCAATAAAGCGTTCAATGTCTTATATTAATCAATTTCACCTATCGCTTCCAAATTTCCCTTTTCTTTCAAGTTTTTAATCATTCAAATATTCACATTACAAAGACATGACTTTGTAACTATTGCCTATTGATTCATTGTCTCGTCAGTTAWMTTTTAGCAGCCTTCACMKTGGGTGCAGAGGGGTGAAGGCGTCTAAAACTTTCTCGACATTTAGGCTATCCTAAACGAACATGTTAATGTCCTTTAAGCACACTGCAAATGTTGGAAACGAGAGGTGTTACTTTAACAATTGCGCCATCAGTTATCGAAAGCGTCSGCGCAGGGGTTTGTTTTGTTAATTGCTTGTCTTAATCCTAATTACWGTTTTGGGTGGAGCAGATTTGGGCGCGGAAGAAGGGGTAGGATACTTTGTATGTAAACTGTAGACTACAGATTCACCTCGACAATTCCATAKTATACTCGCACTACAAAGAGAAACGATCGGACMTAGGCCAGCAGCGCATGAGTTTGGAAATTGGGATAAGGATATCTTCCAGTGCTCCGCTGCAGGAGCTTCATAACGCGGACAGGTAAAAGAGCTTGCACCCCGCTTCGCTCGCGTGGCTACAGTCCCTGCAGTTCGATAAATAACATTGAATAGCCTACATTTATTTGCTACATTGTTTAGTGTTGGCGAAAAGTTTGTCCTGAATTWAGACAGAGCAGCCGACATCACGTTTTGTCGCATTTCATTCTCATTATTCTTCTACCTTAGGTTTTGGCACGTTGTGTATGTAGCCTATAGGTTATTTAGCCTAGCGCCATAAGAAACATTGTATCCTAATTTAATGTTAGGCAGGCTATTTGCTTAATAGTAGGACCTACAGAAACTACTCCAACACAGCCTAAGAATCTATTTTTGCAAATATTCGCACTTGTTTGGCTAAATTCAATAATTTTCTGAAATTCCTCTAACCTTTTGTTGCAACTCGGAGTCGATATTAGCCTACTGATAATAAAAAAGTGTGTGTGGTCATTCAGTTAAGAATGCGATAAGGAATTGAATGAGTCGCGTTGAATGACCCTGCTTTGAATCGAAAGTGATTGCATAGGGTACATGATTGGAAGTGCGTCTTGCGTAGTCTACAGTTCAGTCGTTTTACATTCTTTAGCYCGAYAAAGAAGTCGGATAACAACCCTATATTTCGACGAGTTGACTTGTTAGCCCCGTTTCGCTTTTTATCCGACAGTCTCATCTTGCACAGGTTATTCAATGTCCTGATTCGATCTTTTCACCATGGCGTTCGCTAAACTGGAAAATGTGCCCGACCGGGTATTTGACAGTTTTTAACAGTTGAACACCCGTTGCGCAACGCTTTGCTTGCTGTCACGGGCACGGGGGTATGGTACACACGCGTCGAGTTCCATTAGTCTATATCTGTCCAGTGTAACACATACCACAACCTGACAACTACATAAACATTGTTTTTAAGTACAGCTGTCGTGGGCGGTATTTGGGCTATAGCAAAGGCCCTAGGATCATATGTCCTATTGTTTTGTGATTCGTTGCCTACTCCGAAATGTGTCCGATGACGCAGCCRCGTTGGAAGGTTGTGTTATCACAAAGTGCTGTGCTCATCATTGTGCGTGCAGTATGCTTATGACTTCCTGCACATTGCCGAAAAGAAGAGGCATGTGATTCTGGTTGTGACTGAGAGCACGTTTCAGGTTGTTTACGGGAATGCACTGTGAACCTCGGTAAACATTTACCTGCGGAAAAGGTCTGCGAGCTTAAATAGTTCTCTCTATTTAGTGGTTGAAAGTTTCATTTACAGTTTCTAGAGTTGAGTCCGTTTTGCCCAGGGTATCAGTCATACACACACATCCGTTTCTCTGTGGAAAACAAGAGAATCTCAGTCATGTTACTTACACTATTATTGTCATTCTACACCGTWTAGTTCAGTCTTTGAGCTAATGCAAAATTAAGATTTCAAAGGTCTAATATTTGGGAAATGTGGATTTATGAGTTATGAAGCAAAGTATTTTGATTACAGGAAGTCATTACATCATTTGACGTTTGAGATAGTCCCAGCCCAGCTCTATTTGGAATCCAATGGCTGCCTGGCCTGAAACGTGTGTGATGGGATAACTCCCACTCCCCCCTCTTTTCTTGCCTCATTGTCAGCAGTGTGTCAATGYCACTGGCCTCTGTTTGCCTCCTTAATGAAAAGTACAATGTAATCAGTGGCATGTGCCAAATAGACCATGAGTAGCTCTTCCTCTGGGTTAAGGAGGGTGACTGTCTGGTGGTGGTGTTGATCGTAACACAAGTGTCCGCCGTGTGGACAGTCCCTCCAGATGGCTGAGGGGGGAGAGCGTGTGTGTGTGTAGCCGCGGTGGATTGGCACGATTAGGAGAGCTACTGCAATGCCCTAACCCCACCCTGCTCTACACTGTAGGGGGGCTCAACCTGGTGTATGCCACGCGTCCACACACACAGGTCCCTCAGCCCAAACAGGGCAATGGCTAGGTCTAACCTCCCTACTTCCCCCTAATGGCTCCTCCATTGAGGGTTTAACTCTTTCCAGAACAACACCCAAATCCATTGTGCCTCCTCCGCGCGCACACACTTTTTGAGGAAAGTTCAAGCGGATACAAGCATCTTTTGGCACACACACGCCACATGAAATGGTCAATAACAATCTTCTTGCTATGATCTTTTTAGAGGCATCCTGTAGACCGGAATTAAAACATTTTGTGACAAAGGGGAGAAAATCAGTGACACTCCAGATCAACTCTCAAGATAAGATCCACCACTGTTGTGGGGAAAGTTTTGGGAAGTTTGTGTGTGTGAGAGAGAGTTTGAATATCAAGGTGAATAACAGTCATGGCATTTGAATGAGAAATTGACAGTGTAGCCAGTACTTCTCTTCTTGTGACAAGCAGGATCGTTAAGCTGAATCTGCTATGAAGTCAATAAAGTTTGCTGCTTTTTGCCTCTTGTTGCAGATGGAACCAGGAATKTGGAATGGCTGCTAATCTCACCTGTGGTTTAGCCACCCCCACCCATTCCACCCACTCTCATCCTCACCTCCTTTCTCTTCTCTTTCTTTTCATAATCCCTACCTCCTTCTGATGTGTTGGCACCACAATTCTGCTCAGCTCTGTGTGTGTGTTACTTCTTAGCCTGATAGGAGCCCTCTGTAAAACTAACAGAGACGGAGGTCCCCTGCCCTTATTTGTGTGGCCCTCTTCCTCCCTCCCTCTTCCAGGCATGCAGGCCACATTAAATACCCTCCTTGGCTGCGCATAAACAAAAAGAGCCATTTGACTTCCAGAGGGACGCCTCCCTATCCCCCAGCCTCAGGCCTGCCTGCGCCCCCTCCTTCCTTTACAGTTTAAGCAGAGGGGATGAGGAGAGGGGAAAGGATCAGGAGAGCCTAGTGGGGTGGGGTGGGGTGGGTGGGGGGGGTTGTCTGTGTCTGGGCCAGATTGTTCCCAGCCAGCAAGCGGGTAGGGATGGACCACATGTGACTTTCAAAGGGGAAAAGACTTCTTTTCGCTCTCGTTTTTTGTTTAGTTGAAATCTTAACTTTGTTTTTCTGGAGGGAGTGGATGTTTTTTTGGTAGGGGTGGTCGCTATAGAGCATGATCATGTAGACCAGCTGGGGTGCAGATTGTGTGTGTTTGGGGCCGGTGGGTCGTCTGTTGGCAGGAAGGAGTAGGCAGTGAGTGATGTGGTCAACTCTCTGTCACCAGTGGGGGGGATTGAAGACCCGGTTTCTGTCTGTCTCTCCTCACTGCCCTCCTCCCCTGCCTCGTGTTTATTTTCTTCATTATCATTCTTCATTAGCCCTCGCTCCACTCCGCCCCACTCAAGACTGATGTCAATCGAGGGAGAGTAGGGGATTTCCAGTTGAATTCCAGGACACGGTTGCTTGCTTTGAGTGGTCTTTGCTATGGGGATCTGATACAGACAGAAAAGAGGGATAGATGAGGAGGAGAGAGACAAAGTGTTTTGTGTTGTATTTAACCAGGGTCAGCAAGCCCTGCACTTTTTATGTCTCAGTTTATTACCAGAGGCAGAGAGACGAAAGAGGAGGAGTGTGTTGGTGAGACTGAGCCTTGAGGTCAGTTCAGTGTCGCCCTTTGAGGGGGTGTGTGTTGTGTGTGTGTGTGTGTGTGTAAGCAGGAACGTCCGTCTGCGGCTCTGTGCTGGGTAAACAGTAGAGGGCATTGAGTCACTGTCACAGGATGTCCTCCTTCCCAGGAAGACTCATAAACCCCCCCCCCCCCCATCTATGTGTGTTTGTTGTTGTGGGGGGGGGGGTTGTTGATCTGTAAACAGTTGCACTGTTACACACAAGCACCCATGTTGAGGAATATGTTTTTCAAGACTTTGATTTGGAACTGGCAACCTTTTCTAATTTTTATTAAGTTTATGAAGACTGCAGGAGAATGTTTGAATTTAGGTTAAGGTGTGTGATGGTACTTTTTATGTCCAATTTATATTTTTGTGTGAAGCATCGAGAGCTCATGCCTCGGGTGAAAGCGCCTGCTATTTCCATAGAGCAGTGTGTGTGTGCCTGCCACTGCTACCCTGAATGAGCTGCAAGCGATGTGTTCCTCATGGTGGTGGGCGGTCCTTGAGAGGGGGAGTGGAGAGAGAATGAGGGAGGGACCACTGAGTGAATCAACATCTCCCTCACTTGTCGAGGGGCAGTCAGTTAAACAGAAGGCACTCACTGGAGCAGACACACACACACACTCACACACAGCACTCACACTCTGGAGTAGCGCTTGGATTGGAGGGGGAGAGGGTGAACTGCACCTGTCCCACGCACACACACACAAACACACTCACCCAGGGGATAGATCATTCGGCCCTATGTGTGGCTGGGACCAAAGCTTCTCGGTGAGTACGCTAGTCAATGGAGAAACAGAGACTTGTAGAAAAAGTTAGATTTTGTTATTTTCACTTTTATTTTAAGGAAAACATTTATTTAATTATATTATATTATTAGTTTTGAGGATTTTTAAAGTTGTGTATTAAATTTGTTTTGCTTGTAATAGTTGAATAAATACTTTTCTAAATTAAACCAGTGACAACGAATATGAAGGTTTATTTTATGACTTATTTATGTAAGTCAAAGTTTTCTCCTTGTTTGTCTGGCCACTCCATTATGCAATGAGTTTGTTAAACTTTCAGTATATTGTTGAATATAATATTTAAATGCAATCATTTTGAGTATTGAGATTGTTTAAATTATTAATAGCTTATTGCAGTTTGTGTCCACTTCAGCGGAATTGTTTGAATTATTAAAATTCTAAAATTGTCATTGGTTATAGCTTGCTTAAATTTAAACTTTTTTTTTTAACTAGTTTTTTAATTAACTAACTTAAAAAAAAAAAACTATCAGTAGTGTTTATCGAATATTTTAACAGAGATGTGTATGTGAGAGTTGAATAAATCAGTTGCTTTTGGCCAGGTTCTCAGTTTCAGTATTCGTTTTGCACAGCTGTCATAGAAAGACTTCTTTATTAGCAGGAACAGATTTTGACTAGTGTTTGGTATTATATTTATCTATATATTTAAATCCCTTTAAAAGGATATTCATGATATCMATGTACAATATCACAATATTAATAAATATTAAATAGTTTGAAATGATCTACTCTACATTGAAATGGAATATCCTATTTGTATTATCATTTCATGTATGTAATTACTTGGGATATTGTTTGTAGTACAATTTTATTTTAAATTAATGTTGGAGAAACATTTGAGAKTGATTTGTTGTTCTGTTACTCTTCCGGAAGTTCATTAATTACACTAGTCTCCTAGCAACCTGTTTTATTGGCTTGAGTGAATTTTGTTGAGTATAGGGTCATGTTTAATTTGGTCAAGGCTTGGGGAATTTTGTCAAGCTTTTAGTTGTGGTTTAGTTYTGGAGATTGTTGGAGGGTAGAGTAGATCTCAGTTGGTTATGGTACGTTCTYCCTGAATTATATGTGAGTGACGGCGTATAAGGTTGCATTTCAGTCTATCATCGGCCTTGAMATTTGACAATCTTTGTAGCGTATGATCATTCATGCTACGGACACTGTGTTTTTGTTGTGGGACAAGGATGTGTGTGTGAGATGGTCTTGTGTGGGGAGCGTTTGAAGTTTGTTTGTGCTGCTGTGGCCCCCCAAATGGAAAAGTTTGGCGCTCCCTCCCCACTGTCCCACACACACACATGGATGATTTGCCTGTTCCGCTGCTCTGCCACTCTGCTTCCAATTTTAGCTCCATTCAGACGTAGACAGGACTTCCTTCCCCTGTTTGTGACTATTTTTCCACCCTGGGGAGAGAGGGCTAGGGACAGTGAGAGAGCATAGGGGAGAGGGGGATAAAGAAAGAAACAGGAGGATTAAGATACTTATGTTGACAGTTTGACAAGGAGGGAGAATGAAGAAGAGTAGGCTAGATAGAAGTAGAGTTGGACAGAGAGGGAGAAGGGTACAGAGGGAATGAAGATAGTGAGGGAGGGTAGAGAGACCGAGGGGTAGCGTGGCTGGCCCTGACCTTATGCCAGCTTACATAGCCCATGGAATGGACTCACAGCTTGGCTGCCATTTTTAGGCCGTGTCAGCCTATCTGCACAARTCATTGGTCAATCTGTCTTGCCCTGAGACACTAGCCGGATCCGCATACAGTATATAACACATACAYACTCTTGGGTCACAACTCATCTGTAATAAAAAAAAGGAATAGACTTTTCACTCTGGATTCAATAAGTGTTTTWTTTTTWWWWAATTATGTAACTTATTTGAATAGAGTTGATGGTTTCCTGTGATTGAGTGTTTCCCTCTGAGTAGTGGGGATCAGACTGTCCTGGGCTAGAGGCTAGTGGGGTCGGTCGACAGTGGCTCTTGTTCCCACAGAGAGAGCACAGACACTGTCTGCTTAGTCAGCCTCAAAGGAACTCGCCACTCACTGACTCATACTGGATAATAACGCTCCCCTCTCTCTTTTTCTCTCCCTTGTCTTTCTGTTCTCTCATCTCTCCCCTTCAATTTCTTTCCTTTCTCCTTCTTCTCTCCATCTCTTTGTCTGTTTCGCTTTATCTTTTTTTCTCACTCGCTCTCTCTTTTATCGGTTTCCCTTTCCCTCTCTCAGGCTACCTCTCATAGCTCGGCCATGTTGACTACTGAGGGGGCCCACACTGTAGAGCACGACAACGTCAAAATGGACACCGAACCCCATAGGGACACGGAAACCCAGATGGACATGGGATCCAAAATGGCCACCGACACAGACTCTAAGATGGAGGAGGCAGACATGATGAAGTGGACGGAGGCGGAGTTTGAGGAGAAGTGTACCTACATCGTCAAGGATACTCCGCGGGAGGCAGGGACAGAGAGCGAGGGGTTAACGAGAGCAGAGGCCTCACTGCCTCGTAACCTGGCCTTCAAACAACTAGCTGATTCCAAAGAGGTAGGAAGACACAGATACATACATGCACACACACCATCTGTAAACCCATATGCTCCCCAAACTCACATGACTCAACTGTAGGTAATATATGACAGCAGGAGAAGTCTCAGCCAGGGGGGATTGTGGTGAGGAGGGTGTCTCGTTGTAAAAGATCACACACTGAAGCACGGCGATGACCTGTGTGTGTTGTAGGAGCGGTGTGTAAGCCCAGTGTGGAGRGGAATTCACACACACATTCTCTGAGGTGTGATGCAGGTTGCTACAGAGCCTCCGCAGTGAGAAATGAGCTCCCACCCATCCATGAAGAGTCATTAATCATACTTAGCCCTGCTGTTGACGGGAGATTCATCAACACATCCTGATAACCATTTACCCTACCTGTCTCTGTGTCTATCCCTCTGTTCTCACACTAGTCAGTCCTACACTAGACCAGACCCAGCTCTCCCTACCTACCTCTGTCCAAATATCAACCTCTTCACAACMCAAACTGATCCCCAGTCAGTCTAACCGTTGAACCCTGTAGAATAAGTGTGACGAGGGGTCATGAGAGTAGGTGGGGAGCATTTTGTGGTTTTAACCTGATCAAGACCGCATTATTTGGTTGCAATGAATAGATTTTCTTGTCATTGCTCATCTGTTTCTTATCACCCTGTGTGTGTGAGAATGAGTGTTTCCCACCACGTTTGTTTACGACCTGATACGTTATCCGTCAATATTTATCACCTTCACAGAAGCGACCACTAAGATTGATAGAGAAAATAAGAAAGAAGAAAATGAGAGGATGTGGATAGAGTATAGCATTACCAGTGATGAAAGGATATTGACTTAGTCATTTAGGGAGCATTGTAAAGTCAGTTAATAAGTTATCCTCAAAACACCCCTAATCTTGAGAAGTGGTCTGGCCCTGGGATGGAAATGGGAAGGGGGATTTCCCAATCCTTTAGGGAGGATGATTGTGTAGGATATGCATGAAGGGGWTAAGGGTGTGTGTGTGCGTGCAAGTGTAGTCTGTGTAGGGGGTTTGGTGAATACATCAGAGTTTATCATGGTTAGGAGATTAGCTGAACGTCTAGGTTTGATAATCCCTCATTTTCAGACGGATGCACTTCCCTTGCTGTTCTTCCTTCCTTCCTCTATTTCAAGTCTTTTTTCAATTATTTTGAAAGGAACAACAGCGCTTTAATATCAGGTGTGGATCTCTTTCTYCTTTAAGGTGAACAGTCTATTGAGATGAGTTGTTTTGATGTGGTAGGGTGTGTTGTGTGGTTAGCAGAGTGGGTGTCGTAAGGGGTGTCAGAGGGAGTGGCCCTGTGGTCAATTAGAAAGGAACAGAGGCGAGAAGGGGGAGATGCTTTGTGGCATAACCTGGGTGAGATGGAGGAAATATAACTCTTTCCCTCAGGGTGTCTAACTCKTCCTGTTGGCACTGGATAAGGGTTAGGTGTGTGTTTGCCTATGTTCACACACTTAAAACACACAGCAAATGTGGCTTGAGGAAAAAGTGTGACAGTCAAATTCCCATTCTAGGCCACTGGKTTTTCTAGTACAGAGTAGTAATTATACACATACACACAGAGAGGCAGCCCTGTTTGTTGATTTGATCATGTTGATGGGTTCTTCCGGCCGTCTTCATGTGAAGACTGACCTCCTGGCAGGATGTGATAACGTAAATCGTCTAACCACTGAACATACACACACTGCAACTAATGGTCTTTATCTCTGTCCTGTAGGTGATTGGAGTGGCCAGCAGAGAGTACATCCCCAAAGGAACACAATTCGGCCCCCTGGTGGGTCAGATTTACACTGCAGACAGCGTCCCCAAAGACGCYAACAGGAAGTACTTCTGGAGGGTGAGTGGTTTTCCCTCCTGTCCACTAACACACACACACAAAGAGAGCAAGCGCTTCACTTTCAGTAARAGACAGCCACAGAGGAAGAAAAACAACCATAGGTCATTTCCTGTTCCACTGACTGACTTAGTGTGACGTCACRGCCAGGGTCTCTGCGTTCTGAAGAAGTTTGTGTGTGTGGAGACGGAGAAGGGGTTTTCTCTCTAATCATTCTGAGACTAAGGCTCTCCACTCTGTGTGTGTGGTACATCCTGTGAGTATGCAGTTTTATACGCATACTTGTCGCTGTAACACACACACACACCCTCAACGCCTATTTCATCATGGTAAAGCCTGTTATTCAGTAGTGGTTGTCTGATCAGTAAGTGTGGCAGCTAGTACAGTAAGAACTGTAGTGGAACAATGGAGGAGGAATATGATGTCAATTTTACACTGTACACAGGAACAGTGCTACGGTGTCATCGTTCCGGGAAGTGACAATGTAGCACTCGTACACCCCCCCCACACACACAGGCACTCACCTAGATTCAACAACATCCCAAAGCAATGTGTTCCATTCATGTCCCTCACTCAGGCAAGCCACAACAACACAGAGTTATAGACCTCTCTCTCACTCTCTCTCTCTCGATGATGTTGATGTCCACAATCAGATAGGAGAGAGAGTGGTCTATGAGTGGAGAGAGGGGGAAGATTCAGAATGAGTGTCGGTGACATTGTCGGCGTGACGTATTCTCTGACTCAACTCTTTTGGATGTGTATAAGAGAGGCTCCTACTCTGTCGKTCTCGCCATCCCTCAGTCTGTATAACTGGCTATAAGGTCTGGAGTGGAGGGAGAGAGCTCTAACGAGTCTACACTTTAATGATATTACACTCACGCTGCTGAAAATATGATTCGTCAACATATTTAGCCGTTACTCAGCACTGTTTTTCTGGAGAGTTCTAAACTTGCCATTGAGACTTCCTTGCCTGTTAACCTTTGACCATTTCCTTACTMTCCGTCCCCTCAGATCTACTCGGAGGGCGACTTCCACCACTTTGTGGACGGCCTGGACGAGGAGCGTTCTAACTGGATGCGCTACGTCAACCCGGCCCACTCGGCGGGGGAGCAGAACCTGGCGGCGTGCCAGAATGGCACGAACATCTACTTCTACACGGTGAGGGCCATCCCCCCTGGCACCGAGCTGCTGGTGTGGTACTGCCCAGAGTTCGCTCACCGACTCCACTACCCGCCCTCTGGAGAGCTCATGATGCAGAAACTCAGTAAGTCCTATCATATGAAACCTTATTACATGTTATACCATAGTAACAACACTAAGTTATATAATGATAATCATATACTGTATGCAATGATTTATTACATAGTAATAACAYTGTATCCTTGGAAGTATAGTGTACTATTGGTATTATGTTTAACTTTCTATGGTGTGTGATTTGTATTTAGCACCTACCTGCTCAGTGTTGGTGTGTKTCTTGAGAGTGTATATTTGTGAGAGCCTGACAGTGTTTCTGAGGGGAGCCACGTCTCCTTCTTCTCTGAACATCTGCCTGGCATTAACACATACAGCTCCTCGACCTTTCATCTCTGCCAGCGCCACCATTGCATGTGTGTGATCACTCTAGTCATAAAGTGAATAGTCTAAATGCAAATATGAATATGTGTGAGGAAGCAAAAAAGAGTGAGAGAGCACCAGACAGAGTTAGAAGGGGAGGTAGGTAGGGATGGGAGGAAGAAGCCAGCATTCTGCCTCCAGGTGTAGTAGGTAGTGACTCCAGTTCCCCGGGAGATGCACATCTCCTGGGGCAGAGAGACACAGGGGCCTGGGCCCCCTCAGGGTACTGGCCCATCTGGCTCCTACTTTTTCTCTATGGCCCCTGTAATTAAACCACCCCACTACCACAGGGGCCCCTGTTGACCTGGTAATGACATCATACTTACCTTTCTCTTCTCTCTGTCTCGGTCCATCTCTCTCCCTGTGTCTTTCTCCACTAACCCAGTCATAGTAGAACCAGACGTGTGTTTGGTTGGTTGTGTGAGTCAGCAGAACTGGCTGGTCTGAAATGACTGAACTGGAGCTCTTCTCCCACTCGCTCTCCTCTTTGTGTGACAGCTGTTGTTTTTCTCCATATTTGTGTGTGTGTGTGTATTACACGCTTACACAATCACAATCAGCCTTCCTTAAAACGACAATAAGCTTTGCACAGACATATGGCACCTGTTAGCATTTCCTGTTCTAAATGTGTATGCGTTCAAACGCATACTATCCTACTCACACCCTCTCCCTTGCATGCAAGGACACACATACCCGGAGAGGCATTTCATTCCAACACACTCACTCTTTTAATCTCAAGTGCGTGCGTGTGTGATGTGCTGACGGCTCCTTGGCCCTTCTCCCTAATTTATTTGGCACTTTAAAAGTGGAGAGACGGAGGGAAGAGAGGAGAGGAAGAAAAGCGTCCCCTCCATTGACTACTTGAACTTCCTGGCGGCGGGGCCGTGCTGACAGATTGATATCTCCAAGATGGCCACCCTGTTTGTTTTCTGAAAGAAAGGAGGGCTGGRAGTGGTGTCATCTGAGGGGGAGGACGGAGGAGGAGAGGGGGGAGGCACTGATAACCTCTGTGTTTACACACTACCGCTGTAGTGGTGTGGGGGTCACTGTGTGTGTGTTTGAAAGTCTGTCGAGTAATTAAGTGCTGGAAAGCTTAATGTATATACACGTTAGTGGACACGCACACACAGATTTGTGACCTAGTAAAAGTTCAATGGGTAGTAAATGGATGGGATTATTGATGTCCACTCTAAATCCCGACTCTGGAGGTTTAACAGGTGAGGATGTGTTAACCGACATGCAGAGGCTTTTAGCGTGTGTGTGTAGCCTGGAAGCGCTTGCAGTAATCCTATCTTTCATCATGTGGAGGTGACAGTAGGTGCAAGGGAGGAGGAAGCTCYCCCAGTTAACCTTTGACCTGGAAACAATAGCAAACGAGAAGGAATCCTGGGTGGTTGTTTTTACTTCTACCTAAAGGACTGATAAAAGTCCAAAGGTGTAGGATAGGAAAAGTGTATTTTTGTATTAATGGAACGTGATTGAAGGGTCCTTCTTTGGGTCGTGAGTGTGCATGCTGGAGACGATGAGCAAACCGATCAGACAAAGGCCTCTTTATCAGGAAGTGTCAAGAGTGTGTGTGTGTGATTGAGAGAGTCAGGTGGAGAGGGCAGGTTGAGGCCAAACTTGAGAGGAAACTTTCAATCAGCCCTGCCCCATTTGGATTTTATCTTGATTTTTATCTGCCCCCA
>NC_036874.1:6807662-6819657 GCF_002910315.2 Salvelinus sp. IW2-2015 | reverse complement strand
GCCAGCGGCCGGCAAGAGGAGGAGGCCATGAACCTGAGCAAGATGAAGCGTGGTGGTGGCTCTACAGGCTACAAGACCCTGCCTTACCCACTCAAGAAGCAGAACGGCAAGATCAAGTATGAGTGTAACGTCTGCAGCAAGACCTTCGGCCAGCTCTCTAACCTCAAGGTGAGACTGGCGACATTCTGTTCGCTCCCTTCATTCCATGCATCCAGACTACTTTGTGTTCCCTTGCATTGAACCGAACTGACGTATCATTGTGTCCTTTCTGTGTGTAGGTGCACTTGCGTGTCCACAGYGGTGAGCGACCCTTCAAGTGTTCGACCTGCAGTAAGGGCTTCACCCAGCTGGCCCACCTGCAGAAACACTTCCTGGTGCACACTGGAGAGAAGCCCCATGAGTGCTCGGTAAAGACCATCACCAATTCTATGCTMGTCGCTAAGTCTGTTAAGCTAGCTAGCTAGCTGTTGCATATACATAAGCAACGCTGAACTTCCTCCTCTAACCCTTCACTTGTCCTCTTTCCCCCAGGTGTGCCATAAGCGCTTCAGCAGCACCAGCAACCTAAAGACCCACCTGCGCCTCCACTCGGGTGAGAAGCCCTACTCGTGCAAGCTCTGCCCTGCCAAGTTCACCCAGTTTGTCCACCTCAAGCTGCACAAGCGCCTTCACTCCCGCGAGCGGCCACACAAGTGCCCCCACTGCCACCGCCACTACATTCACCTGTGCAGCCTGCGGCTACACCTGAAGGGCTACTGCCTGGCTGCCGTCACCTCCTCAGGTGGCCCCACCCCCAGCCCCTCCACCCAGGAAGAGCTCCAGYGCATCAACGAGGAGATTGAGCGCTTTGACATGAGCGACCACGCTGAGAGGCTGGACCAGCTCCAGGGAGGGGTTGAGGTTGAGGCTGTCCTGGAGAAGCAGGTCCTGGGGATGCTGTGGAGGGAGATGGACCTCAAGACCTCCGGCTACCACCACCACAAGGGCGGCGCCAGTGAGCTCCAGTCTACAGGTTACGGCCTGTACAATTCAGTCAATGAGACGTCGGTTATCAAACTGCGCCGAAGCACTCCGCTTCTTCCCTCCAACGTCACGATCAAGCAGGAGTCCGAGGAACAGGCTTGAGCTCACCTTTTGAAGGACGTTGAGTCAGACTGTGGCTCTGAGAACTTGGTTAGCAGGAGCAACGAGTGTAAATATATATTTTTGATGGTTGTAGCGACTGGGGTTTTCAAACTTTCAGGGACTTCTGTACTCAGGGCTCCAAGAGACACTGTCCCCAGACTACTTAACTGTTCCACTGTGTCCTACACTTAAGACTGGACAATCATCCACCCTGGATTTCATATCATTATTATTGTTACTGTTTATTTTCAAATGTTATTATTTTTGTTGAATTTATTATATAACCTCCTTAATTTATTATGCAATTATTCTGTCTTCGAAAAGCAATATGTGGAAGTGATGTTTACAATGACCAGGTAATTCATTGTAATTTACTGTTTGTTTTTCTGATTTTGATTTCACTCTGGGGCCATTGTATATACTTTCTCTCTCTGCCTGTATCCATCCTGTGTGACCTGTTGAGAAACAGGGGTGCCCACTTTTTTATTTTATTTTTTTACATTTATTTAAACAATATAGCAGGTTAAAAAGGGTCAAAGGTCACAACTTTGTTTTGCCAAAGGTGAACACAAACTGTTGATTAGAAAGAAAAGGCATTGCTTGACCTTCTGACCCTTCCAGCAAGCTTCTCTATGTCCACGCTCATGCAGAGTTCTACAAAAAAGGGCATTTTTTTGTTCTGTTATATATTTTCAACAACGGTTACCTCAGTGTGTGTATGATTGTATGCATGTGAGTAGGAGTGTGCGTATGTGTGTCTGAGTGTGCGTATGTGTGTCTATGTTCAGAGGGAAGCTGAAGGAGAGTGTGTTTCTATTTATTGCTTTTGCTACTTGAAGAAGAAACCAAAATGAACTGGAGTGCAGCTCCACATGATCCAAAGAGCAGGAAAGTCTGCTCAATATGTAGCATATAAAGTCTGCGAGTCCGGGAATCCTTCCCCCCAACAGTCCAAGGGAACTTCAAAACACTGTCAATAGCAAAAGGAGACACATTAACCCTTCTCAAATGGGATTTGTGGCTAGTAACCAAAGTTTACTTGGCTTTAGTTTCAAACACACCAAAAAGAAGACCAAGAGAATACTGTTTGTCTGTGATGAAGTGTTAGCTCTTTAGCTGTGGTTTTGTAGTTWTGTTTGAGAAAAATGTATCCCCCTTCTCGTTTTTAAATGGCACAGACCAAAGCACCTCGGCCTTCTTATGCACTGGCCCCTCCCCTTTATGTGCCGGTGCTTGCTCCTCCCACTATTCAATATGATTGGACTGTTATAATGGCTTTAAGACTACATATGGTTTGTCTCCATAGCAACTGTGACCCCAGGCCGGTGACCTGGAAGCAGTTGCACATCAGCCTCCATCCCCTCGCTTTCTCCTCTCTTTTTTCTCTCCCTCCAACCCTGAAGTATGACCAAAGCATCCCCTTTCGTGTTTAGCCCTAGAGGAGAAAATTTGAAAAAAATACTGTCTCTGTTTACATACTCGTTTACATAGTTATTTATGTGCAAAATGTAAATTTATGATAAATGTCCACAGTTCTAATCTGACTTTTGTGTGACTTTTGTTTTTATTTGCCTCCTATTTTGGGTATTGTGCTTTAGAAGGAACTAGCAGACATTAGGGTCTCAATCTTCTATGGCTTCTTGTAGATCATGTTGCTTCCACCTCTCATGTAGCCCCAGATCAGTGATCATGGMGGAAAGGACAGAAGGAGAGGTAGCTAGTTAGAATTAATGAGACACCACTTTGCCTCGGACAATATGAGGCATCAAAGTGGTAAGCATATGCCTTTTGGTTTAGATCAAGACACTGGAAGAAGTTCCAAGGGATGGAATGAATGGAGAATAGTGTATTTAGAAGATGCACAAACCTTTCATTGACATCAATACAAGATTTCTATGAATGTTCTAGTCATGCATGCATGGTCGGTATGTAGTAAAGAAGACTGAAGGTTTATGTCAATTTTTGCGGGCCGTGCAAAGCTAAAAGACAGGAAAAGGAAATAGGAGTACATTTGGAACACATCCCCTTGCCCCACGGCAATAGTAACTGTGGTCGGTCTTTTATCCTCAGTTTATCCTGCACCATTTCCTCATGAGCAGAACCTCATTGAAAAAAGTGAATAATTCAGTACAGACTGCAGGCTCTGCACAATCAAACCCAGTGTAGTATACACAGCAGCATAACATACCTGTTTTCCTCATGGTCAAGTAAAACAGCAGAATGGTTTTGGGCAGTGTAAAAATACTAGACATCCCCTTACTCTGGTTTCAGAGTAAGGCAAATGCAGGTAACACCAACAAAGTGCTTTAAGGGGTTGAGTGGACCTAAACCATAACAGATCCGCTAGAACCCTTTCCTTTATTTTGGCAGTTGCCTGTACCTAGGCCTACAAGGCACAATCATGAACAAGCTCTATTATAATGTAAAAGTTAAGCTAGCTAGCACAGCTGAGCTATTCATGTTCCTGACCTAGCATTTATTTGGTTTATTTCAAGACTAGCTGGAATGTAGCCAGTACCATTTGCCTATAAACTTGCTCCTGTTTGAATCTTCTGCATTAGCAAATAAGAACTGTCGTCTGAGTTTGTAGCGTAGCCTACGTGCTCTTTGTCAAACCGAAAACATCGTSTGCTCTCMCCTTCTGACTCAATGGTTTTCGCTGTGACGTAGCATGGGCTATTTGCTCTCTCTCCAACATCCTATTATTACTATCAGGGAAACTGAACAATCAGATGTTGACACAGCAAGTTCCACTGCCCCAGCTAGCATGACTTAGGGATGGTACTTTTTTTGACTGAGTGGGYGAAAACAGACTTACCGGGCTTCCCTACACCTAACTGGGGACCTCACCTCAACTGGTTGGTAGTGTGAGTAACACGTTTAGGTGTTGTCGAACATTGTGAAATTAAATACTTTTTGGTGGAATCACACTTGAGACACGCAAACATTGATGCTATTCATGTTACGAAACGAACATTGGATGTAATCTCTTAAACTTAGTTGGCAACAAGTTGCCTCATAAAACAGTATGGCTCTGGACCTTACAACTCTCTCCTTCTCGTTCACTCTCACAGACACACACACACTGGCTGTGTGACAGAGAAGTAAATATAGCTAAGCGATAGTTTACACACAAATACACACAAAAGGGTCAGTTGTATTTAGCGTCTCCATCTACAAGTTAATGTTCTCGCCACAAGACTCCTTGGTTATGTGCACTTAGTTTCTATCAATGAAACCGTAGACGAAACAGCCGCCCCGACACACACACACATACGCACACAATGAAATACCAACTTCTGAGTTTCGTTCCAGCATGACGCCATCGATGAGGATGTTTCCGGAAAACAAACCCTAGCTTTGCCGTAAATATACTGTCACAAGGACCGCATTGCGCAAGCAGAAGGGGGGTCATCAAACTCAATGGGATGTGATTCAAAAGTGATACATCTCTCTCCGCCTCATAGAACTTCCCGAACCTGTCCCCTTTAGCCCATCTTGACAGGAAGTCGACCCCGTTTTAGGATGAAACCAGATGAGGACCAGAAGAGGCGAGTCGTAGTTACAGATAAGGACCAGAACACATGGTGACCGGGTCATATGGACCGCAGAGAAGGAAGAAATTATGAGCAGTACAGTACAGTTGGTAACTTGAACACATGGACATACCGCTGTGCAACTAGCATCTGGGAAACAAGAGGAACTGTGGTTGAATACAAAGGAGCAGCAAATGAAGCTCCTCTGTCCCAATGAAGCTAGAGGCTGAACAAAGATGGCTGCAGTGATGTAGTGCTGAGTCACCGCCATCGTGCGTAGGTGGCATGCGTCTAATCTGCATATGTGTGCAAGCATGTGAGTGTGTGTCTATGCGAGGTGCAGATTTCTCACAGATGTATTTATTTATTTAACCTTTATTTAACTAGGCAAGTCAGTTAAGAACAAATTCTTATTTACAATGACGGCCAAACCCTCCCCTAACCCGGACGACGCTGGGCCAATTGTGCGCCACCCTGGGATACACCAGGCTTCAATAGATTTGCTGAGACACGCAAAAAAAAGAATTTATATGAATTAACGTCTTTACATAACCATGAGAAAGGACCGGAATATCGATTAGGCCTTTAAGTTTATTATGGCYGCTTTTTTATAACATTTTAGTTTAAGTAGGTCTAACGTGATGATATTATAAAAACATAAAGTGCATATTTTTCTCTAATGACCATGTAATAAAAACATTGCAACTCACCGTGTCGCTGAATCAGTGGGAACCCTGAGCTTGTTTCCCGGCAACAAGACGTTCCCATCTAGGGGTGATGGGAGACAGTGACACCCGAAGGGTGTTCCTTATGTCCAGTCTTTTTTCTGAAACAGAAATCTGCAGCGGCTCTTGGAACTCAAGCACTCTGGCAAGCGATCTTCCCYTGGATAGCCTCGTTAGATAGCCTATCTCCACATACTACGCACAGGGGGCTTGGAGCATGCGAGCCACCTGTTGCAATAAAGACATATTTTAGGTAGGACTCATCATAGTTTCTATTGAATTAGGCTTTTTTTTTTTTTTGCAGTCTCGGGCCTCCTCCACGTCTCCTGATGTACTGGCCTGTCTCCTGGTAGCGCCTCCATGCTCTGGACACTACGCCGACAGACACAGCAAACCTTCTTGCCACAGCTCGCATTGATGTGCCATCCTGGATGAGCTTTACTACCTGAGCCACTTGTGTGGGTTGTAGACTCCGTCTCATGCTACCACTAGAGTGAAAGCACCGCCAGCATTCAAAAGTGACCAAAACATCAGCCAGGAAGCATAGGAACTGAGAAGTGGTCTGTGGTCACCACCTGCAGAACCACTCCTTTATTGGGGGTGTCTTGCTAATTGCCTATAATTTCCACCTTTTGTCTATTCCATTTGCACAACAGCATGTGAAATTTATTGTCAATCAGTGTTGCTTCCTAAGTGGACAGTTTGATTTCACAGAAGTGTGATTGACTTGGAGTTACATTGTGTTGTTTAAGTGTTCCCTTTATTTTTTTGAGCAGTGTATATTTAGTTATCCTTTCTGTGTCCTTTCTGGACCGGCCTGGTGGTTGGGGACAGCTGCCTTACGGGACTAGTGGCCCACAGATTTGTCATCGGCCCTATCCAGATGACACAGATGGAGTAAGGATGGGAAGGGGAGTGAGTTGTTCGGGCATTATAGCAATTAGTGTTCAGCTGTGTGAATTTACGAGCCACATGTGAAGCCCTCCGATTAGGARTTATGATTTACCTTCCCTCGCTTCCTGCCACCAAACACCGCTCCTTTTGCCTCGATCCTGGCTCAGACACTGTACGTAACACACACACAAACAAACACGCACACATAAACTCTCTCCATACCACATCATATGCACATATGCAAACAATATCCTCACTACTTCAATGAGAGAGGTTATGTATTATGTGTGACTGTAATTGTGTGTGAAGGGGGCTTATAGCTGGTGCTATATATCAATGTGGGTTAGTGTAGTGTGAGTATGTATGGGTTTTGTGAGCAGGGCCTGAATTAACACACACCACCTGCCAAATGCAGGTAGATTTTGGTTTGTTTTTTGCCCTAGTACTACACAGCTGATTCAAATAATCAAAGTTTGATGATGAGTTGGCTATTTTAATCAGCTGTGTAGTGCTAGGGCAAAAACCAAAACGTGCACCCAGGGGGGCCCCCCCAAGACCGACTTTGGGAAACCCTGCAAGTATAGCCTATCCCTCTTCACGCTGCAACACTGCCTGTCTGTGTGCACGTGAAGAGCTGAGTGAAAGATTCGTTTTTAGAAGCGTTGTGCACAGGCATAAAAGTTGATCTAATTTACTTGAAACGCACGTCTACTGAAATTATACKTTGTCCTTGTGTTTCCTGGCTATTTACATTGTTTTGTTCACAAGTTAGGTTGTTTTTCAATGTTTGCGTTTCAACTRCTAGGGAAGAGAAGACAACGCGGCTATTAGTCAGATTCTCAGTCTTACAGGCATGTCTCCCTAGTCACGTTACCACGGTAACCTCCCACCCTTTTTTTGTTGGTCAAAATAACGTTTTAATGAAAATATGTAATTCATTGTTATTTTAATATGTTGGTAACAGTTTTGTAAAAGCAATTAGGCAAGCGAGGCAGTGCTGTATCATGTTCTGCCCGACGCGATAGAAAGGACCAGTCAACCCATCTACCTCTGACTGTATTTATGATACAGAACCGCCTCTTGTTCCCAACCGCTTAATTATCCACCCCATTTTCGAACGGCGCAATAGGYACAGCCAAACAACGGAAGTGATGTWTTTTWTTWTTTATTAACAAATATCAACAAACAATATTCATTCATATACAAGTTAATTGCCCCTTTTTCATTGTAGTTAAAGTAGTGCCATACAGTTTAAATGTATTTATAGAGAGAAAAAAGTTAGATTTTGAATTAGACCATTTGCATTTGTGACCTCCCAACCTTAAAAGGGTAGGTGAACATTGTCTCCTCTGTGATACTTTAGTTAAGACTGAGGTCACAAAAAAATATGAWATTAAACAATATACCACATACATTTTCACTAGTAATACATTTGTTTTAGAAACATTACAAAGCATTCTCATCCATTTTCTTATTTTTTAAATCTACGTAACACAGTGGCTGGTGGACCAAAAAGTGAATTTTAGGCCCTGTTTGTGAGTGCGTTTTACAAAACTTTTCATGTACTCAGATGGGCCAGAGAAAAAGTCCCAATGGACTGTGGCTCAAGGGCATACTCRAGTAACAAGAACATAAATATTTACATCATTGCATTTAGTTTATTTCAGGAAGTTTTTCAGGTTCCGAATTGGCTATCAGTGGGAAAAATACTGTTAGCAGTGAATCAACATTTTACATGTTTGTCACACAAAGACACAGACAGGGGCTGAGGGTCTAATTCTCTAGTCTATTAAAGACAAAGTACAGTCTTCTTCTTTGCACAGCCAGCTAGGAGCCACAACATCCAGTCAATACTTACTCACACTGACCCTGAGTYAGAGGCTACAGCTGGGAAGTGGGTACAGTAGTTATTAGAGAGAAAAAGAGGCAGAGAGAGAGGATACAGTAAGCTCAGCCACTGCAACTGAGACAATGATGGGAGGATGTAGATGAAGGTGAGTGACCGTAAAGGCCTTGAAGTGACTCTTTCTCTGCCTTCAGCACCTGCCCATTAGCGGCCTAGGTTAATGACAGGTTGGCCCCTGTGTGGGGCGAGGGGAGGGGGACGCACTCAAAATGAGAGGGCACCCCCAGGAACGAGAGAGGAGTTATTTGCTCCTCTGACAGCCCTTCTTACCCCTGGCTACAGGTGTGCTGGAGGTACGGAGGGAACCTGTGTGTRTGTGTGTGTGTGTGAGAATGTGTAAGAAAGACAAGGTTTGTATTTGTGTGTTTGTGTAGTCACGGCGTGGAGGGGGGTGAGGTGAGGGTGGCAGAGGGGAAAGTTGTCTCCAGTCACCTCGTATAACTTCACAAGGCAGAGTCTGACTTATGGTCTCCAGCATCTCTGGTTTACCTCAACATCCTCATCAAGAGAGAGAGAGAGAGGAGGGGGGACTCTTTGGCTAGACAGTAGTTTATTTTTTTCCTTTCGAACAATACAATTTGAGTTTGACTTTCATCAACTCAATACTTGTCATTAAAAGGTATACAAAAGCAGAAAAGTGTGTGACAGAGAGAAAAGACAAAGAGAATGAGAGAGGGAGTGACTAAAAGCAAATGAAAGACCTAGGGTTGCTAACATTCAGAGAGCTGAACTCTGTCCTTTTAATAATTACACAAACTTCAAAGGCTGTTTCCTCGTTAAAACAGATAATTCTCTCCATCCTTTGAAGCAGGAGGAAAAGAGAAGGATGGACAGAGAGGGATGGCAATCTGTGTTTGTAGTGCCAAGAATTGAAAGAAACAATGGGGACAGTAATCTCTTAGATGTGTTTGGTGACTAGTTTACAACAAGTGGAGACTGGGACGGGATGGCCATTTCCTTATTCCACAGAGAGAACACGTTGCTCGTGAAAAGAGATTAGATCGAGAGGTAAACAATAATAATTCAGAAACGGGCTGAAGCTATTCTTTTAAAGGATTGAAAATAAAACWGTCTACAATTTTCAGAAAATATTTTGTATCCACCTTTACCACCCCCTGAACCTCAAATAAACACAAAAAAATGACAAAGAGAAATCTCCCAGGTTAAGTGTTTTTACTTCTATATGAAAACCTAGATGTAGAAATAAGAGACACATAACATCCCCATTCAATGATAATGCAAACCAGAACAGGAACTAAAAGACACAGGCATAGCCCAGAACTACAGTATAAAACAAKTTCATTTTTAATTCAATGTTAATTCTACACAAAAACATTTTTACAGCATTGTAATCACTGCAGTAAGTAGCAAATKAAAGAAAAGCAAGCCACTGCAAAATAGTGTATATGGAGAGAAAGAAAATAAAAAAACAGAAAAAGAATGCACATTTTTGTTGTTTGTTGCAGTTAACAGTGAGAACAACTCTGAATCCAGGTAAGACCTGAGAGTTGAAGATAGCATTCGTTAATCAATAAATATTTAATTAGTAACGTTTCCACTGACTGGATGGTTCTGTTTGTACCTGTGCTGTAAGTATGATCACAATCACCAAGAGAAAGTAAAGGGAGAAAAGACAAACAGCAGAGGAACGGAAAAGTATCTCAGAACTCGTTTGCATATCGACTAGTGTGTGTGTGTGTGTGTGTGGTGGAAGGAAAACTACAGTATTTGTAAATAAGCTCCAGAGTCCAAATGTAGAAATATAGAGCAGAACCCCCCCCCCGTGTGAGCTTGTGCTGAGAAAAGGTCCATTGGCCGCCTATGCACTCTCATTCTCTCTTACTCCCTATTCTCGCTCTCTATCCCGCGGGGGATGCAACATGGAGGGAATACAGTCATGGATTCCTCTAAATTACTAATCACTCTCATGTGTGTCTGATACCCTCTGACTGCTCTCAGCCCCCTGTAACGTGTTAAACACAAACAAATGTGTGTGTGTGTTTGTGTGAACTCGGTTTCGCGGAATCTAGTGCCAATGACTTGGACAGTAAGGGTTTGACTATTGTACAGCCATGAAGTAAAACACGACAACAACCACAACAGGATGAACGAAGTGATGACCTGGGGAGCAGAAAGGCAATTGGAAAACTGGGGTCAGGCATTGTGTCCCACATACAGGTAACTCCCAAAATAAAGGAAACACTTGTGTAAATGAGGGATACAAAGTATATCGAAAGCAGGCGCTTCCACACAGGTGTGGTTCCTGAGTTAATTAAGCAATTAACATCCCGTCATGCTCAGGGTCATGTATAAAAATGCACAGTTGCCCATTATTTTGSCTACCGTGGCTAGAAGGAGAGATCTGAAAAAGAGTGTCTGCTAAATTAACCAAATCTCAGAGACTGAGAGGGGTCTCAAAGAAGCATAGGRRGTTTAAAGAACACTTAAGGGAGATTCTGGAGCGGTGCCTGAGACAGCGTTTTCCACCACCATCAACAAAACACCAAATGATGGAATTTCACGTGTAAGAATGGTGTTGYATTCCTTCAATAAAGTTCCACACTTTTAGAATCTATGCCAAGGTGTATTGAAGCTGTTCTGGTGGCCCAACACCCTATTAAGACACTTTATGTTGGTGTTTCCTTTATTGTGGCAGTTACCTGTACTTCCCCATTGTAAYGAATAATAAATGGTTGCCGAGGATCACTTTGGGTGAATTGCGAGACATGCTGCCAAGGGCTTGGAGGAGGAATGGCAGGATACACATGCAATAGAGATATTTAAAAGATCTGCAATAGAGATACAGTTAGAGCTGTCAGTATTGAGCAACTCAATCCAATAGGTTGACTGGGAAATCCCAACAAGACAAGTGTCAGCAAGATGAGAGTCTAGCTCTGCTTTTCATCATTGGCTTGTGTCTTTGTGACTGGGGATGGATCAACAACATTGTAGTTACTCCACAATACTAACCTAAATGACAAAGTCAAAAGAAGGAAGCCTGTACAGAATTCATATTTTCCAAAACATGCATCCTGTTTACAACAAGGCACTAAATACTGCAAAATATGTGGCAAATAAACTTTTTGTCCTGAATACAAAAAGTGTTATGTTCGGGGCAAATCTAATACAACACATTACTGAGTACCAATCTCCATATTTTCAAGCATGGCGGTTGCTGCATCATGTTATGGGTTTGCTTGTCATCGGCAAGGACTAGGGAGTTTAGGATAAAAAGAAACGGAATACAGCTAAGCTGTAAGCACAGGCAAAACCTGACTCAGTGTTCTTTCCAACAGACACTGGGAGACAAATTCACCTTTCAGCAGGACAATAACCTACAACATAAGGCCAAATCTATGAGTTGCTTACCAAGACAACAGTGGATGTTCCTGAGTGGCCTAGTTACAGTTTTGACTTAAATCTACTTGAAAATATATGGCAAGACATMAAAATGGCTTTCTAGCAATGATCAACAACCAACTTGACAGAGCTTGAAGACTTTTWAAAATAATAATGGGCAAATATTGTGTAATCCAGGTGTGCAAAGCTCTTATAGACTTAGCCAAAAAGACTCACAKCTGTAATCACTGCCAAAGGTGTTTCTAACATGTAGTCTCAGGGGGGAGAATACTTATCAAGATATAGTAGTGTTAAATTCTTTTGTATTTTGTTAATGTTACAATTTTTCTTCCACTTTCACATTACAGAGTGTTTTGTGTAGATCATTGACCAAAAATGACAATGAAATCCATTTGAATCCCACTTTGTAACAACAAAATGTGTAAAAAGTACCCATACACACATGTACA
>NC_036874.1:6766663-6801501 GCF_002910315.2 Salvelinus sp. IW2-2015 | reverse complement strand
AAATGTGTAAAAAGTACCCATACACACATGTACATACACACACGTATGCACATGCCTACCCCTTAGACAGTACCCCACGTCGAGCCCAGCCCTGACTCAGAGCTGTAAACTCGTCTATCCCATCCTCCTAGGCGGCGAATGAGGAAGCCTGACGTGCTTGGACAGGTGTGACATCACAAGTTTCCCTCCCCTTCGACTGTAACAACACACTCCAAATTACATGTCTGGCCCCGTCTCCCTTTGACACGAGACACGCAAGAGAGAAGACAGACAGGATTCCATTCGGACTCTTCACACCTTCCTCACCCCCTCCATGTCCCTCTAGGAGACTTTAAATGATGTCTCCAATTACAACACACAGACTCACACAACCCCAAGGCTTGGCATGGAKACAGGAGTTTAGCGGTCTCATTAGTAGCAGGAGGAATTCCAATAGATAATTAGCTATGGAGATGAGAGAGCATCGGCAGTAAATGACACGAGAGAGAAAGAGGGGGAGGGAGGAAGAGAGAGAAGAAAGAAACAGGAAATACAGTGAGAGAGGAAGATGGGAGAATATACAGACAGAMAGAGAGCAAGAGACAAAGAATGAAGAAGTGAAGTGTCTTTAAAAATCCCCTTTCACTCCTCAGTGGCATACAGTACAAGTGTGTAAACTCAGTTGTGACTTCATGAACGTCCAGCCGTGTAGCTCATGATGTGACTCGGGAAAACTAAGGCGACTTCTGTTTGTAGAGGGTCCCACTAGGCATGTCTGGGCCCTGTCTCTTTCTCTAGGAGGAGGAAGAGGAGAGARGAGGTGGTAAGCAGAATCTCCCTGCCTCTCTTTTTAAACAGATGAGCTCTCTTTCAGTTTGGCCTTCCACATTTTGGGCGGAACAWCTTTCCCCAAACAGGTAAAGGTCCAAAAGAGACGGAGTGCGAAGGAGAGGAAAAGAGAAGGAAAACAGAAAACGGTACATTTTCTCCTGGTGGGCTCCTTTTTGGGACAAGTTGAATGAGATGACATCACACTGCGATTGCGTCACTCTTCGCCCCCAGTCACGTGGGTTTTCCTGCTCTCTAAAGAGTCCGTTCGGAGTTTGCAACTTTCCCAGTTGCCGGGTGTTACCAAACTTTGCCAGAGGTGTCAGTCGCTAGGCGTGGGTATGACGCTGATGTGGAGAAAGTTATCAGGGTGACTGAGGTGCTCGCTCAGCCACTGCAACGGGGTCTCCAGCAGGGGCTCAATCCCATGGATCACCACCTGGTAGTGCTTGGACTCGTCTGTATAAGGAGAGAGAGAAGGGAGACATGGAGGGAGAGGGATGGAGTATGAGCTTCAACTTAAAAATCCTTTTGACTGTGTGTCGGACTCCATATATTTATATTTCTACAAACAGAAATGCTAGGATTTTCTTTAAACAACACTAGTCATAGATTATAGTGTGGGAGTGTGTGTCTGTGTGCAAGCGATAGTTAAGTGAGTGTGTTTAAGTTGTCCCTCTCACCTCAGAATGACCGAAGCCTCTCGGCAAGCGACAGACAGATTAATCAATCACAGTGACCAGGCCTGACCCTGGGACTGACCACAAGTCACACAGCAAGACAAATGAGCCTCACTCACTCTGATGGCCCGACGAGGTGTGCACGTGTGTGTTTGTGTGTGTAAGTGTGAGTTAGTATGATCATCTGCATGCGTGAAAGATTGCCAGCAGGTAAACGTATCTGAATGGGTGTGAGTAAGTCTCAATGGGCATATGTTGTATGTGTGTACATTGATGTCTGTAAGTTACTGGTTTTACTCAAAGCAACAGTAGCCCCACCTACTTAGAGACACTGGGCCCCAGGTCACGACCTTTCACCCACTCATATCAGGGCACTGAGGGGAAGGGCGGGGTCAAAACAATAGAGGGGGCAGTAGCCAAGTCATGTAGGAGCTCAGTGTCTATATGACTACACACACATACACTGACCGCTTCTCCTTATACGGTACCAAAAGATGCATACTGTTGCATGTACACGTAATATCTGAACGACCGTTACAATCGTTAGAAATATCTGTCTGAGTGAAGAATCGAGGGTTAGTAAGAAGCTCCTCAGGCACACCCACCACCTGCAGACTGGTATACAGTATGGATATACAGTGCCGTGAAAAAGTATTTGCCCCCTTTCTGATTTTCTCTATTTTTGCATATTTTTGATACTGAATGTTAACAGATCTTCAACTAAAACCTAATATTAGATAAAGGGAACCTGAGAAAACAAATAACTTTATTTAATTAACAATACCCCTGTGTTGAAAAAGTAATTGCTCCCTTATACTCAATAATTGGTTGTGCCATATTTAGCTGCAATGACTGCAACCAAATAGTTCCTGTAGTTGTTGATCAGTCTCTCATCGCTGTGAAGGAATTTTTGCCCACTCTTGCATGTAGAACTGCTTTAACTCAGTGACATTTGTGGGGTTTCAAGCATGAACTGCTCGTTTCAAGTCCTGCCACAACATCTCAATTGGGATTATTAGGTCTGGATTTTGACTAGAACATTCCAAAACTTCAAATGAGTTGCTTTTTAGCCATTTTCATGTCGACTTGATTGTGTGTTTTGGATCATTGTCTTGCTGCATGACCCAGCTGCGCTTAAGCTCATAGACGGATGGCCTGACATTCTCCTGTAGAATTGTCTGATACAGAGCAAAATTCATGGTTCCTTCTATTAAGGCACGTCATCCAGGTCCTGAAGCAGCAAAGCATCCTCAAACCATCACACTACCACCACCATGCTTCACCGTTGGTATAAGGTTCTTACTGTGGAATGCAGTGTTCTACCTTTCACTAATCTGTCTATAGAACATTCTTCCAAGAGTCTTGATGATCATCCAGGCTCTTCCAGGTGCTTTTTGGCAGACTTGAGTCAACGTTTTGGATGAGATAGGTCCCATTATGATAGGGCAAAAACCAAACACTGCATTCCACAGTAAGAACCTCACACCAACAGTCAAGCATGGTGGTGGTAGTGTGATGGTTTGAGGATGCTTTGCTGCTTCAGGACCTGGATGACTTGCCTTCATTGAGGGAACCATGAATTCTGCTCTGTATCAGACAATTCTACAGGAGAATGTCAGGCCATCCGTCTAYGAGCTGAAGCTGAAGCGCAGCTGGGTCATGCAGAAAGACAGTGATCCAAAACACACAATCAAGTCTACATGAAAATGGTTAAAAAGCAACAAATTTGAAGATTTGGAATGTTCTAGTCAAAGTCCAGACCTAATCCCAATTGAGATGTTGTGGCAGGACTTGAAACGAGCACTTCATGCTTGAAAACCCCACAAATGTCACTGAGTTAAAGCAGTTCTGCATGCAACAGTGGGCCAAAATTCCTCCACAGCGATGAGAGAGACTGATCAACAACTACAGGAAGTATTTGGTTGCAGTCATTGCAGTTAAAGGTGGCACAACCAGTTATTGAGTGTCAGGGGGCAATTACTTTTCACACAGGGGAATTGGGTATTGCATAACTTTGTTAATTAAATTAATAAATGAAGTATACATTTTTTGTGTTATTTGTAAACTMATTTTCCCTTTGTCTAATATTAAGGCCTATTACAATGAAATAACTTGATCCCACTTTAAACCAACTACTGCTCTTGAGAAAATAAAACAATGCCTGCATTACCGATTGTGGCCTGTGTTCATGATGCCGTTCCAGCAATGTACATTTGAACATTTTAGTCATTTAGCAGATGCGCTCATCCAGAGCGACTTACAGGAGAAATTATGGTTAAGTGCCTTGCTCAAAGGCACATTGTCAGATTTTTCACCTAGTTGGCTCTAGGATTTCGAACCAGCGACCTTGCAGGGCCAACATTCTTAACCGCTGGGCTACCTTGCCGCCCTATGTACAGCCTATGATCACACATACGATCAATACACTCACAAGTACTAACATTCATACTGCAATAACACTTTCCCTCTCTCTTCCACATACTGTGCCCCTGGTGACAGTATYAGGAGCATGTGGGGGAGGAGGGGCGCTCCCCTGACACTCTCACTATGACACAAGGGAAATTCATCCCAAATATGCACAGCTTGAATATCTGCACACAGAATGTATGGTCTGGTAGGCCCTCTTATGGTTGTCATGTCTTTTCAGAGGGCGGAGACCAACGTGATTAATCTGTATTTCTCCTCTGAAACGTTGTGAAAGCGCTGTGTCATAGTGGAAGGATCTTGAGTCCTCTAGATAGAATTATATTGCGTATTTTCCATGGATCCTTCTATACTGTGTCCTGAAGGCGTGGAATATTTCCTAGGTTTTTCTGGAATGTGACATAATATTAGGGTTCTTAGGAAGACTGACTGTTGTTTTCACATCTGAATCACACTGTGCTGCTGTGAGCCATTAACATGGGATGCGTTCCAAATGGAACCCCACTACTTTTGACCAGGGTCYTATGGGCGCTTTTCACAAGTTGCGCACTATTTAGGGAATAGGGTGCCATTTGGGATGCATACATGGCTGTTATATATTACTATGGTGTTTTGGGATTGGGGCCAATACAGTTGCTTTTGATTAATGTTAATGGCATTAATCAAAACACATAACTTTATTGACCCCAATCCCAAAACACTATAGCAATGTATAACTCCATAGCAACTTATTTCCAAAGAGGAATATTGACCAACATAGTTTGAATAAAAATAAAAGATGACAAATTTGCACACACACTGCGGTTGAGTATTGCAGTGACTAACAGTCAAGACATGTTTTGTTACTTAAGTATAGCCGAGTCCAATTTAAGAAGGCCACAACCCCATTCTTCCCTGCAGTGAGGCCAGCCAAGACTAAACAGTTACACCAGAACTCAACCAACACACTGGCCGGCCAATAAATATGTGTGTGTATGTTAGGGGGAACTGACAGGTATAAATCTATCAATAAATCTCTCTAGACCTGAAAAACATATTTGTCTTGTGATGTCTCATAAGAGTAATTTCCTTCAGCAAGTTAGTTTGTTTTTTCATGAATATACTCAACTGCATTTAAAAGAAACAACAGGGAAATTGAGTTTGCAGGTATACAATAAACAGACCGTAAGGTATTGACTTGGAGACCTCTGTCTCATTTCTGCCTCCCCCTACTCAACACCTAGCAACACCTCACACACCCACCGTCCCTCATATCAAACCAACCACTGAAACCCAGAACACCCCCGCTCTCTGAACAGTGAGACGGCCCGTTTGATGAGAAGAGACTGGATTCGCTATTGATTCTGACTGTGGTGTTCTGTGTGGGCGGATYGGCCAATAGTTTCACTCCTTTGTTCTGTGGGCTGTACCATGAATGAGTAAAATCAATAAGAGTGGTGTGTAGGCGAGTATTGTTGGCGCGTGGGCTTGTCAGTCGGGGGGATTTCTGCATTCTCCACTTATTAGAAATATCACCACAAAACCTGTTTTTCTTTATAAGAAACATGTCACATCTGTAAAGGACATGACGGGGGAATTCTCGGAAGGCTTCGACCCGCCAAGGCAACTCTTTCTGAGGCTTGTTCAATTGAATTTGTCCTGCGCCATACATGGGGAGAAACGTGTTACTGTTCAGACATATCTCTCYTGTCTGTCTCTAACCCAGTCAAACCATGTCTAATACCTTGGTCAAAACAAAGCGTTCGCAGACTTCAAAGCTGACCAACCGACTGCTAATCAGAATAAGATGTTGATGTTCGATTTTCCTGCGTGGGTGGAAGAACGTCGGTCCGGTCCGGTAACAGTACGACTCATCTGAGTATCATGCTGCCATATGCTGGGAATCCCCAGTTAATATAACCCCTGGTTACATGTTTCGTTGGGTTAGTTCAGTTTGATGGGTTTCGGGGTGCTTGAAGGACCATCAAGGCTTCCAGACAAAACAGAGGGGAATGTTTAAAAATGTTGGTTTGATGTTAGAAACATCAGTCGAGTGCTGAGACGTCCTTATCCGATAGGTCCTCACAAGGAATCGGGTACCAAGAATACGTCTGTGAACAATGCCGCCATTAGGCTGCCTGAGTAACCCCCCAGTCCCTCTAATCCAAACACACAGCTATAATCCCCCGCTATCACACACCCATCTCCCCAGCGAGGAAGAGGGAAACACAACAAACGACGGGAGACAAAGCAGCACTTTCACCTTTATCAAGCCAAGCCACCACCATCCTCAGAGGAGAGCAGAGAAGGAATTGAGAAAAGAGAGAAATGRATAAAAGAGATTATATAAGTACAGGAAGGGGATGAAAAGAAAATATAGTGATTCTTGATAAAGCAAGAGAGAGTGGGAGAGAAGGAGCGAGAAAGAGAAAGACATGTGAGGGAGGCAGACAGAGAGCGAAAAAGATAAAGGCAGGCAGGCAGACAGAGCAGTAGTAATTGTAGTGGTGCATTACTCCATGCAGGTGATTCTCCTGCAGGTCCTCTGTCTCACAGCTCCATTGTCTGCTTATCTACTTCCTCTGCACAGCCCTCCAGACACTACCTGTTTAGGCTGCCTCGCTCTCCATCGCTCCCTCTTCTCTACATGTAGCGCCGCTCCTCATTCCACTATGTATTTTCTTCCCCTCCCCCTCACTTTTCACTCTTTCACATGAGGGCAACTATTTTCCCTCCTCGACCCTCTCCTGTGTTTTATCTCTAAAAGTCCTCTTTTACTGTGTAAATAAAATAGACCTACATGGCTGATGTCTTCTATTCTCTGGCTTCCTGTGAGATGCAGAGCACCCTTTGAAAGCACAGTGAGGAAGAAACAGGTCTGCTTTCTCTTGTGTGACTGTGTGTGTGTGTGTGTGTGTGTGTGTGTGTGTGTTTTTAGTGTGTGTGTGTGTGTGTGTGTGTGTGTGTGTGTGTGTGTGTGTGTGTGTGTGTGTGTGTGTGTAAGAAGTGTATGTAGTACAGGTGTAATTAGTGTTGTGCAATGTCTATGAGTAGGTAAGTACCGTCGTTGGATATGGCCACGGGGTACACCTCCTTCAGCAGATCCCCCAGCGTGTGTGTGTAGCCGTCGGGCGAGATGGGGCGAAACAACTTCTGGATGAACGGCCTGTCACTCATCGTCTACATGGAGAGTGGGGAGAGGAATCAGAGCATKACAAAAAAATTACATACAGTGCCTCCGGGAAGTATTCACACCCCTTGATTTCCCCCACATTTCATTATGTTACAGCCTGAATTTAAAATTGATTAAATTGAGATTTAATGATCTACATGCAATATCCCACAATGTCAAAGTGGAATTTTGTTTTTATAATTTTTAACAAATTAATCAAAAATTAAAAGCTGTAATGTCTTGAGTCAATAATTATTCAACCCCTTTGTTATGGCAAGCCTAAATACATTCAGGAGTAAAAATGTGCTTAAAAAGTCACATAATAAGTTGCATGGAATCACTGTGTGCAATAATAGTGTTAAACATGATTTTTAAATTGATTACCCCATCTCTGTACCCCACACATACAATTATCTGTAAGGTCCCTCAGTTGAGTAGTGAATTCAAGCACAGATTCAACCAGAAAGACCAGGGAGGTTTTCCAATGCCTTGCAAAGTAGGACACCTATTGGTAGATGGGTTCAAATAAAAAAAGGTGACACTGAATATCCTTTTGAGCCTGGCGAAGTTATTAATTAGGATTGGATGGTATATCAATACACCCAGTCACCACAAAGATAAAGGAGTCCTTCCCAACTCAGTTGCCGGAGAGGAAGGAAACCGCTCAGGGATTTCAGCATGAGGCCAATTGTGACTTTAAAACAGTTACAGAGTTTAATGGCTGTGATAGGAGAAAACTGAGGATGGATCAACAACATTRTAGTTACTCCACAATACTAACCTAAATGACAGAGTSAAAAGAAGGAAGCCTGTACAGAAAAAAAAWAWTCCAAAACATGCATCCTGTTTGCAATAAGTTACTTAATTAATTACTCAAGTACTTTTATGCAATAGCTTGACAAAGCCACACAATAGCCCTAATGCAAGAACATAAAATGAAGTGCTTATTCTAGGCTACAAGTCATGACTCGATTATTTCTGGCGCAGACCCAAGCCCTCGGGAACTGCGCCCCAAATGAATATGCCATTAAATAAGCCAAAGTCTCTGACGATTCAATCACAGGCYACTCCAGTGATAAAAGTTAGGTGCAATACAGGGGAGGCTGGTGAGGTGAAATCRGAGGATGAGCTCATTGTAATGGCTTATAGGTCGTTATCAATAAAACGTCACAATMYGTTCAATTTGGCTGCTGGGGGGCAAGGAAACCCACAGCTTCGCTAAAACCATTGACAACTATGTGCTGTTTTCAAGAGATTGTTAAATGTTATAACTATTTGGTTTTAATATCATCACCTCTTGAAGAACATAGAGCTACAAATTGTTCCATGCAAAACAATTGTGCACATTTAGCTCCATCATCAGAGTTACACAGCAAGTAACTGCATGCTTTTCGTGATCAGYAAACATCTATTGATCGTGTCATTTCAGATATGTGAGGGTAGCCTYATGATATCTCTCAATATTGTCTGCCATTAATTGGACATTKGAGTGATATAAAGTGAACTATACCTGACAAGTGTAAGTGGCTTAGGTTAATTTTCCCATCCTTTGCGGCTCTGACTGTCAAACAACAGAAGGGTGCATTTGCCGATGTACTGTTAGCTGATAATGTTWACTTTGCAAGCTACCAGTAAAAACTTTGTCCASTTGGCTAAACATATAGTGATAAGTAAACCTAATGTAGTTTTCCTCTCCAACTGCAGCGTAGACCTATCTAGTGAAGTTAGCTGACATTATCCCCTTTTTAACATTGTTTTTAATTGTTTAATTATGATTGTTGCTGACAGACATGACAGGCACTGAGGTAAAAAAAKATATAAAAATATAATTGGCTAGCTAGCTAATAACAGATTACGTCAATATGGCTAGTTAACAAGCTAACTTTCAGTAGATAAACTAAATGGCTATATTTGCTTGCCATCTATAGTAGTGATGACAGTAGTCCGACTGACGACTTTACCAGCACGAGGRCTTGCCGATGTCAAGCTCTTTCCAAAAGCCYAATCTCTGATGATGCAAWCTAAATGACACGTTGTTTSCTTAGCTAGCTAGTGCCATTTCAAATGGATAGGCTACCCTCACACATCTGAAATGACATGATCAATTGATGTTTAGTGATCATGAAAAACACGTTACTTGCTGTTTAACTCTGACGATAGAGCTAAATGTGCGCAATTGTTTTGTATGGAATAATCTAAAATGTCTAGTTCTGACTATTCTTTTCTAGAGGTGATGATATTACAACTAAAAATGTATAACGTTTAACAATCCCTTGAAAATGGCATGCAGTTGTCAATGGTTTTAGTGGAACCAAATCAAACGCTCTGCACCGTTTAATTGATAAMGACATATTGAAGACAAGAGTCCACCTACAGACACATCTAGTAAAATATTAAAAGTGGTGCTTSCTACCCAATCTCTGATCTGAGGGCACATGAGAAAGGTGCCGCTCGCTGGATATGGTCCAGAAGATCAGGTGTTCATACACGGACACCGGCGATCGGGTTGGCTATCAGTTCTGGGAAACCAGTTTGTCTATCAGTTCAGGGAAACCAGGGGCCTCCGAGGTGACAAACGGCGAGTCTGACACACAATAGCAACTAATCATGGGAGCTGTGAAAAGGAAACCAGCAACGGGAGGGTTCGGGTAACGGAGCTGTAACTAACACCGCCGGGCGCATGGTCGGGAAGGTGGCTCCAAAGGCGCGAAACTGGCTCTCGGGTTACCAGAAAGAGTGACTCACTGACAGGAATCGCAGAGTTTGTGCGGGATTATGCCGGGAGCTGGAGTGGAGAGAGTGCGATAAGTGACAGCTACTTCGTTGCATTTTTAAAAACCGCCATGAATAATTGACCCGGGTACCATACAAAGAGGGGGCCATTGATCCTGGAGAGAGGCGCGATACTCTTGGACGGTGACACTTTCTTTTCAGTTCGTGTGACACCAGAGCTAGCAGAGTACCACCTGGCGACACCCAAGAGCGATGCGTCATTAACTCTCCAATGATGAGAGGTCAGGTGAAAAGAGACTCGCTCTCCCTGACTGAAGCAAGCAAGGGAACTCAACCCATAGCCTAATTGCCGGTGTGGATTCAATTCGACTAATTGACAGTAAACTGGTGGCTGAGGTGCACAAACGTCAATCAATATAATTATTATTATTATTGGCCCGTGACATGAACGGGAAAAAGCGGTGAGGGAGTAGTGCCCTTCTCAAATGGAACAGTGATCTRCACCGCTCGGTCATGTTGTCAACWMKGCAGCATGGTGCATCGTCTAGAAACATATMTCTCTTTTTCATCAAATATATGTTTGAATTTTCAAACTAGATTTCGTTTTGAAGGCAGTTACTCCACGTGCTTAATTTAATCTAGTCTTGGCTACGTCACTTTTGTTTTGAGCCTACTTCACCGTGGGCTTTGAACGGGGCACCTGGCTCACCTCGCGGGAGCCAGCCCGGTCCAAAATGAATGCTATTCACTTTTCACCCGGTGCAAACTCCTCTYACTGGAGTAACCCGGCCCAGATAATCAAACCCCCTCACTGGGTGAGTCAGTTGGAGAGAAAGCACTGGCACTTTTCTCACTGAGCCCAAGACCTTYCACTGGGTAAATAAAAATTCCAAGTAGATTTTTTGGACCTCTCATTTTCCTCAACCACTGAGGCACCATGTAATGTACAGTATACATGTAGGCTACCTCTCGTGGAATTGGATGCCCTTACGTTAATGACTTTTTGCAAATCCAATCAGTTTTCCACGTTGATTCAACGTCATCACATTGATCTTTTGGGTTAAAATGACGTGGAAACAACGTTGATTCAACCAGTTTTTGCCCAGTGGGATTTTCATTTTACGCCAGATTTAGTGGCTTTGGCAYTTTGTAACACACGCACGCACACGCAAAGACACAGATAAATCCATCCCTTCGAAATCTCTTCCCTTTTCAAAAAGGAGCACAGTCTAGCGGAAGTGAGTGCTTTGTTATTTAGAGTCAATGTTGTCATTAATTCTGTCTGCATCAAAGTAGCACATGTTATTTACACTAAAGCCCGCAATTTGTCRTCAGAGTGGGGCCTGCAGGTTGAAATATAGTCATCAATGATGACTACCGCATCCGGATGCGGATAGCTTTGTCCGCCGATGGTTYAGTTAACTTTGRAGTACACAATGCRTCTGTGGTTTTACAACCACTGTTTTATTATTGTGTTGGAACGTTTTATTATAGGCAAAATAAAAAACGCTTTGTTGAAGTGTGAAATKAGTTACATATGTACCTAGTTTTGGGACAACATCGGGAGTCTGTGTATTGTCYAACCAATACAGAGACTCCCAATGTTGTGTCCCAAAGCTAATTTGTACCAAGGGTTTGTTTAATTYTGCATGTATTTGTTTATGATAGCCATATATCCACGTGAAGGAATTGGCCACAATATTATAATTGAAGACTAGGCATTACATCACATTTTCCTGGAAGTGGCAAAAAATATTCATCATCTCATTTTGTGGTAACATTTTGTTTCCTTTACTAACTAAAAGTCAATATAGGCCAAGACGTTTTATAATGTTTTAGTCAACACTTGAATGATATATTTTATTGTTCTGTTTGGTAGTCTTTAATTTTGAATAGATTTATGATTGTAACATTCCAGTGAAAACATTGATGAGAGATTTTATGKGCATAAAGGCTGACATCTGTTATAACACAGCAGCAAAGCCCTGACAACCTACTCTGATTCCCCTGGAGAAATTTCCACATCAATCTATATTCAGCAATATATCACTAGAACCCCTTCACAACTGCCTCGTCCAAACATGCCTTCATTTGTTTATTCTTGTTGAGAAGAGATGGCTTCAAATACTATGGAATAAGGTAGGCAAAGCTATATACCAGTCGAGCTGATCCGAGGGCTTATTGAACGCAGTCTTGGGTAAAATCATGCCTGTTACAGGCGCACCGTATCCCCACGCAGTTTTCCTACACTATGGGATACACACGGCCTAATGTTTTCCAGACCTTCAGGGCGAGACACTGGTGCTTATTCATCTTTTTGAGGGAATTTCATTTGAGTCATGGATGGCGGGATCCCCTTTAGGAATTCACCTGTGCCCGCGTGCATCCCACTGTTTGGGCACACTTCATTTGAGTTGCCCACATCCAACTATAAACTTGTCAAACGAATTGCTCGCCAAGCACAGYCAGAAAAAACATTAGGCTAACACATTTGGAGTTTAATGGGTGGGTGATCTCTGGGAAAATATGAGGGTTTTTTGATTTATCTGCCGTTATCAAAAGAGTTTAACAAAATACAATTTTGGGGGGGAAAAGTTATWCGCTGAATATCTCCAGGAAATATTTTGCAACTGAGCACTTCTGTAGGGTTCTTTCTGTCACTGGATCACAATAAATTACAAGCTTACTAACAAATTAAAAGTTGCTCAACAGCAGCCCACTTTAAGCCATAGGACTTGGGCGGTATCCTATTCATGAAGAGCCTTACAAGTCCGTCATACAGCACCATCTACGGGACAGTTCAGGTACTAGACAATTAATTCATGATTGTGTTGATAAGCAGTTTGTGCAGCACATTTMAGTTTTTTTGTGTTTTTTGTGTACTATGTATTTTGTTTAAWTCTTACTCTGATTTTCATATTCACTTAATGCTTTCTCATATTCCTAAAAGCACTATCATGTTCTATCTGCTTATCAGATGATAAAAGAGTATTCTTTCATTACTATGCATTGCCGTATTTGCGATCTGCCGTATTCTTTTGATTGCATCGATTACATCATCTATTAACAGTACCAGTGATGCCACACTGCAGGTCCCACTGGCTGTGATGTCGACAAGGCATGCATTAGCCCATTTACCAGGTATATCCTGAAGGGGATGTAGCGAAAGCCTCCCTCCTCTGTGGGGTATTCCATCAGCTTACGGTTCATGGCCCAGAACTGGTCAAACTTATCTGAGGAACACAACACAACTACATTTACATACAAACTGTCCCCATCTCCTTTTATGTTTTTAAACCAGCTCTACAAGGCTTCTGAAACTCTGTTAACCTGTCTTGGTTTCTAACTCCCCTCCCCTCTATCTCACTTTCACACAATTTTAGCTTTTGAAATATTTCATATCTGTTTTCTCTTCTGGGTGGAGTTGTAACTGTCTCTTTCTCTCTCTGTTTTGGTTATGGAAGCCACCCAAAATAGTATATTTTGGTAAGTGAGAAGAGAAAAAACTTTGCAGCTGAGGCAAAGACAATGTTCAGAGAGTGTGGGTGGCGTGGTTTTGACTGGTTGGCTTGGGGGTGTGTAAGTTGTTGAGTAGAGGGGAAAAATAAGGGTACCGAGTCCCAAAGTCAATACTTACGTGTGTGTGTGTGTGTGTGTGTGTGGCCTCACCGTTCTGCAGGCCCATCCACAGCTGCTTGTGGTCTTTCTTCTGCATGTCGTTGATGACCTGGCTCTTGTGTTTGAGTGCATCCGCCTCCTTGATGCTGGACATGAAGTGGGCCTCGATCACAGAGTTAGAGGGGCAGTGGAGCAGGTCACGCTCTGGGAAATTCTACCTCAGAGAAACCACACAGGCAGGACTGCTTTTGAATTAAGAGGTTGACTGATTAAATCGTATGGTCGATTAATTAGGGCCGATTTCATAAAAATCGGTAAATCCAGCATTTTTGGACCGCCGATTATGGCCGTTAACATTGCACTCCACGAGAGACTGCGTTGCAGGCTGACACCTGTTACGTGAGTGCAGCAAGGAGCCAAGGTAAGTTGTAGCTAGCATAAAACTTATCTTTAAAAAACAATCAATCTTAACATAATCACTAGTTAATTACACATGGTTGATGATATTACTAGTTTAACTAGCTTGTCCTGCGTTGCAAATAATCAATGCAGTGCCTGTTAATTTATCATTGAATCACAGCCTACTTCGCCAAACGGGTGATTTAACAAGCGCATTCGCGAAAAAAGCACTGTCGTTGCACCAATGTACCTAACCATAAACATCAATGCCTTTCTTAAAATCAATACACAAGTATATTTTTTAAAACCCGCATATTTAGTTAAAAAAATTAATGTTAGCAGGCAATATTAACTATTGAAATTGTGTCAATTCTCTTGCGTTCTTTGCAAGCAGTGTCAGGGTATATGCAGCAGTTTGGGCCGCTGGCCATTGCGAACTGTGTGAAGACCATTTCTTCCTAACAAAGACCCGTAAATAATTTGCCAGAATTTTACATAATTAGACATATAACATTGAAGGTTGTGCAATGTAACAGCAATATTTAGACTTATGGATGCCACCCGTTAGATAAAAATAGGAACGGTTCCGTTCTGATAGTTTCCGGATTTGACCATATTAATGACCTAAGGTTCGTATTTCTGTGTGTTTATTATATTATAATTAAGTCTATGATTTGATATTTGATAGAAGCAGTCTGACTGAGCGGTGGTAGCAGGCTCGTAAGCATTCGTAAGCATTCATTCAAACAGAGACTTTCCTGCGTTTGCCAGCAGTTCTTCGCAATGCTGAAGCATAGCGCTGTTTATGACGTTCAAGCCTATCAAATCCCGAGATTAGGCTGGCAAAACTATAGTGCCTATAAGAACATCCAATAGCATCAAGGTATATAAAAACAAATGGTATAGAGAGAAATAGTCCTATATTCCTATGATAACTACAACCTAAAACTTCTAACTGGGAATATTGAAAACTCATGTTAAAAGGAACCACCAGCTTTCATATGTTCTCATGTTCTGAGCAAGAAACTTAAACGTTAGCTTTTTTACATGGCACATATTGCACTTTTACTTTCTTCTCCAACACTGTGTTTTTGCATTATTTAAACCAAATTTAACATGTTTCATTATTATTTGAGACGAAATAGTATTTTTTAAATGTGTTATATAAGTTAAAATAAAAAAGTGTTCATTCAGTATTGTTGTAATTATCATTATACACACACAACAATATATATATATATATATAATATTATATATATATATATATATATATATATAATATATATATATATAATATATAAATATATATATATATAATATATGATATTTTTAAAAAACGGGCGATTAATCGGTATCAGCTTTTTTTTGGTAATCCAATAATCGGTATCATCAATTGAAAAATCACAATCGGTCGACCTATAGATTTTTAGCAGTTGTATACCAGGGGTTGGAACCGGTTCAGGGAAAAAACCGAAAAACCGGAAAATAACATTTCATTTCAAAGAACAAAAGTGATCTATACTGTTTCGGAACAGACACATAACTTTTAAAGCATGGGAACACGGATTAATAACGTAATTATTATAAGTTCCAGGCATTTTTTTCTAGTCCCACTACAAAACACAACAAAGCCCTCACTCTGTCACTCAGAAACATATTCCAGTGTCTACCTGGAAGCTGAAAATCTTTGCCTGTGCGTGTTTAGGCTACCTGCCCCTCCCCCTCTGAAGCATAGGCGACTAACTGTACTGACGTTACAAGCTTGCTTCAGAAGATAGGGAGAGAGATTTTTAATTAGCAAGAGAAAAATGTGTAAACTTTTTCAATGCTAGTTAAGGGTACTATAGGCCTAATTATCATGTTTCACATTGGATTTATTAACTACAAAAAGGTAAGACATGTTTTAAATTCTGGTGCCGCTCTGCACACACAAGCTTGTTAACTTGCCATCTCAAGCTTGTTAGATAGCTAGCTCAAAGGACATTCAAAGTTCCTCCATAGAAGACGCTCCTCCTAGGTATAATTCTGTGAACCTAATTCATATAATGCATGTCATAACAAGATGCCCAGCGCTTCACGCCKCCTCCTCAACCGTCTCTCGCTCTCTCCACACCCTCAAAATGGTTGTCACATCTTGCGCCATAGGCTACACTCGTCTGTCCATCATGCATGTAAACAACTAGCTTATCATGCATGTAAACAACTACCTTGTCGCACTGATTGGTGAAGTAATTTAATGAGCAAAATGTTTTAAAAATATATATGTTTCACAGGTTAAAAAAAGGAACAGAAAGGAACTAAATAAACCTGTACTTTTTTTTGGTTTGAACCGGTTAAGAACTTTATTTTTCAGGTCGGAACAGTGGAAAGAAACGGGGGGGAAAAGTGGTTATATTCAGAACGAAACAATTGGAAAATTATTTTGGTTCCAACCCCTGCTATATACAGGCCAGCATCTGGAGGATTCTACATTTGGAGCAGCAAATATACTTGCTGCTCCAAATGTACTGTGTTAACTTGCTGAAAAACAAATTCTGTGTTGTACCTTAAAGTGCACAGTGATGCTCCAGGGCAGGGCAGTGTTGGAGGCATGCAGGTCAAACAGTAATCCAATTGGATAGTGCCTGCAATGAATAAACACAGCCACATCAGTTGAGAAAACATGTCACCAGAGCTTCATTCTTGTCCAACTCTGAATCATAATGAGTTATCCTCTCCTTCACCTTGGGCTGGATCTTAGGTAACCGATTAATACGTTTTAGAGAAAATAATTTAAATCAACCTCTTATTTACCCAAAGGTCTGAGTTAAATGTRTATGTCACTTTAAGATTAGGACTCATGTCCAACCAAATGTCCAACACTTGTTTTGGGCTGCCACCTGGTGCCTGAAATGTAAGACTGCAGATAATTGGTATGTAGTCTCCTCATTGATGATGATAGGAGGCGAGTTGATATGCTTAATTCTGATCTCTAAACTATTTACTTTACTCTACTGCTGTGCTAGGACACTTGTTTCTATGGAGGGGCACAGGGAATTCTAACCATTATATTCACTAGTAGTTGTTAAAACAAGTGAATAATTGACAACACACATAGTGCTCGCAGTCSTAATTTAAAGCTCACCCACCATTTGAGTGAGGTTCCCTCGAAATCAAACCACATCTCCTCTACGTCCTCKGSCTTCATGACCTTCAGGAAGTGCTTTTTCACCTTGTCTGTGACCAGAGTCAGGTAGCTCACCCTTGGCAAGAGGAGCTGAGGAGAGAACAGCAGAGGKGGAGAAGTGAGGGGCTCAATCTAGGTTCCCGCAAGAGTTAACTAGATCTATGTCCATTGCACATGAGGTTGGTCACACCTTAATTGGGGAGAACAGGCTCATGGAATGGCTGGAGAGGAATGGTATCAAATACATGGTTTCCAAGTGTTTGAAGCCATTCTATTTGCTCCGTTACAGCCATTATTATGAGCCATCCTCCCCTCAGCAGCCTCCACTGGCATTGTCCGGCAAAGCAACATCAGTTTAAACTTTTTTATATATATAGTACTAGTCTGCATAATGYCACACTTACATAGAAGGGTTCGGCCTCTCTCTCTGTGATCTCATCCTGGTAAAGTGTGAAGCAGGTCGGAATCCGACCAAACCAAACATCTCGCAGCACGTCCTTGTCATCTGCCATCCTCCCGTCGCACCCAGTGGCACATAAAGGAAGTACTCTCTAGCTACAAACTACCTGTCATCAACAGATTAAAGGGTCAATCTTGGATTGGTACATTCATTTTGGGACTTTTAAATTAATGTTATATACCCATTGATTTTTGAAGAGTTTAATTGATCAATTCCTCATGAGTTTAATTGTTAACTGTCGTAACCCACCAGAACCAAAAATATGAGCGTGTTTTACTTGTTTTTTTGTAAACTAACCCTGCATAACCTCACAACATAACATGGCTAAAACTATAATTATCTGTCTATGAGTGACAGTGACCGTCTATGAGTGACCGTTGTTTGAACTCCAGATTTTGCACCAATGACAGTCTGTCTCATATGAGAGAGTACACCAGAATGGTAACATTCGAAAGCTCTCTACGGAACGTGTCAATCAAGCTCTCTTTGGAACCAGTCAATCACAGCTCTGCAAAGAGTTCGAATCTTACCACATTTTGTGAACACACAACTTCAACTAGCCAGCGTTAGGCTAGTGGAGAAATACAACGTGCTAGTTAGCTAACGTGTTAGCTAGACACTGTAACTATCTAGCCACGACTTCACTRRTGGTGAGGAATAAGATTACATTTAACATAGCTAATTAAGCAATGGTGTATTTGTTACTTTGCAACGACTTACATGTAAATTATTCTGTATTGACTTGCTAGCTAGCCAACTAGCTAGATAGCTGCGTATGCTACCTAGCCTCACTGGCACCGGCAGGAATAGTAGCGAGGCTGTGGGCACATTTGAAAGTTTGCCCTAAACAAGTGGTAGGACAAGGAGCAGATCATTACTAAAAKTTGAGACAAATGATGAACAACATCTTACTTTTCTAGAGCGGTTGTAACCAGCTGCGATTAAGGAAGAGGGCCGTGGTGGTGTTGTCATTCGCCTGTCAAGGGAAAAAAGCAAGGAAATCCCCCTTTTCCCCGACGAGGTGTAACCTGCAGTATAGAGTGGCATCCAGCGTTCATTGTAGTGTATTACAATAATCATGTCGAAATGGTTCTATTCAGTGCAAAGATGACCTATAAAGTTGTTGGTTAGTGACGACAATTTTGATTCGCCTAGTAATCGATAAGTAATTTTGTAGTTATTGGTAGTTTCATTTACAGCTTGCAAACCACTGAAGTTTTCTTTAAGGACAACAAATATGGCGCCTTTCACGGTCCGTAGATTTTTGCTATGACGCAATAATTGTGCGTCGTCGCCTGTTGGACGTCAGTACAACGATCAAAATCCATTTGTTGTGCTCCCTGAATCAAGAATGGATAGGAAATTTGAAGTTGATAACCTCGAAACGCGTCTTGAGACGCTGGAAAGTCGTATATACGGTGAAAAAAGGAACAAGGGAGGGAAACCCGTGAAGGTTTGAMAATAATATTTTATATTAAAAATGCAGAATAGCGATTCAACTGGCTGCTAGCTTTGGCTAGCTAGTTAGCGAACGCCCTTTTTGCACACTGACTGTCTTTATACAATCAATGCTTAGAAATCAATATTATGGAAAATGTGTGAAGAACAGCTATGCCAGGGCATTCCGACTAAGTTAGCTACAATCCAATATTTTAATGTCGAGTGAGTAATTGCTAACTAGATAGCTACATAACTCAATGCCAGCACGGCAATAACACGGTTTATTTTCACAAGTTTTGCTTTTTAGTTTATCATATAATGCACTCTGTTCCTTAGTGCGCGGATTCCCTCTCCAGAATTCAGGCCGCCCTTGCAAACACTGCAAATAAGAGGGAACGAGTGAAGATTCTACACAAAAAGAGTGAGTGACATCTTAGACAACACAACTGTGTGACTTGGATGGGACACATTATTACCAGGACAATCACAAAGGAAGGTCAATTGTGATTATATTTCCCACATAGTATATATTCTATAACCTTTGTTCTTTGTACAGTTGAGGATCTGCTGAAGTATCTGGACCCTCAGTTCACTGACCACATCACTGTTCCTGATGCCATGAAGCTGGAATTCATCCTTGCTGGTAAGAGTTTTTCATTTAAAATATGTGAGTAAATRTTGCCAAATTTGGTCCTGCATCATGGTGATTGAGTAGGCCTCCGACGTATGGATATGTGCCTCCAGTCTCAAACTCATGCACTTGTTTCTCCCCACAGAGGAAGACTTCCTCCTTTCCCAGGCCACCCTTCTGGAGCAGGTCAGCAACCTCCAGCCACTATTGGACAGCAACTACATCAGAGGTCAGTGCGAGGGAATTTAAGTACCATTACAATATGGTCTGTGAAGTGATGATGGGTTAAATAGTGTTTGTTATGTTGAATGCAACTTATTGTAAAGTTCTTATTCACAGATGTGCCAGAGCATGCCACTAAGCTACAGCGTTTGTCTCAGATTCACATCAAAGAGCAGGTATGAATCCCCCCCCCCTCTTTTCTTGATTTTGTCTTTCCTCACAAGAGACGCTAGATTGACTTTTGTGAATTACGGTATCTTATGGACACCATTCTTGTCATTTTCCCAAAGGACCAAACTGAGGCCCAGTCCCTAGAGGTGAAGAAGCTGTTTGAGGAGTATAACAAAATGGTACCTTTCCTTCATTATAATAGCAAATAATAGGATTATTTAAGTGAATAAATAACACTGATCAAGCCAGGGGAAAATGTATCTGAGGTTAGCTAGTGAAACTGTGTCGAGTACATTGGCTGTCTAGTCTCCTGACCTCCTCGGTCAGATGACTAAGCGTGAGTGGTTGCTAAAAGTAATTACCTAGATTGTGTTTTCTGTCAAGTCATGTTGAACTCTGAGAAATGTCTAGTCTGTGCTAATGGAATGAACTGCCCGGCCCACCAAATTATCTTTGAACCTTGACCTCTGTGGYAGATGTTCCTGCTGTCCAAGCAGTTCACCCAGTGGGATGAGAGCCTGCGGAAAGTGGAGGAGGCAAAGGGAATCCGTCAAGTGGAGTAGCGATTATGTCCAGTGATGACTGTTATGACAATGTCACGGCATGATGTCAYCCGTGTGTCAAGTGTCCGATATGCACCTTAATGTAACTTGCTGGATATTATTGTTATTTATTTACAGCTACATCTAGAGACATTTGCATAGCTTTAAAAATATATATATATCCTCTTTGTACATTTATTCAACATAGAATGTACCCATGCATTCCAACTCTRCAACACTGCTCTAGGCAGTCACAAGACACTGCTTTTTTTCTGGGTCGCTTGACAGTAGAAGAGCATAGAGAAGAATTTGCACACTAACTTAATTCTTCTTCCACAAAGTCTTGGTTTTAAATGGTTTTATATCAGACAGCACGACCACAAATGTAAAGTAATTGCAATAAAATCCATACTATTCAACCTGAACTATTTGGTTTATTTCTGTTTGTGCAAGACTTTGTTCAATATATTGTTATAAAAGAACTAATGTCCGAAACTTAAACTGTGCCTGAGAGTATTTTTCTGATGTTTGCATTTAATTACAGGTATTTCAAAAACCATATCTATGACTAAGAAGAGAAGACGTTTTACAATCGGAGATACAATTGATCGATTGTAAAACGTCTTTTTAGTCAAGGTAGGTTTCCATCCAATTTGCGACAGATTTTAATGCGAACTTCTAAAATCTGCATTAAATAGTATGCGCATTTTCCCACCAGAGATGTGTTTCCATGAAAAGTATTTATTGCGGATAAAAGCCTGTGCGTAATCACGTAGTGGACATAAATTACGTTTATTGTAAAATGTCCATGTACCGAATGAAAAATACAAGTTCACTGGGTTTCCATTTTCAATTCTATTGGTGGTTTTGTCAGAAACTGTTGCGTTATATAGCAAATGTGCCCACTGGGCTTGGCACGTGCGCTTTAGCCAACTGCTCAACAGCTGCGTTTAGGCTACCTACATTATGAGATTATTATGTCACCAGAATAAGACCCTCAATATGTTTTGGAAAGGAGCATCAAGCTCATCACGTGCACTCACCACCCTGTTAAATTCATAATTTATTTTATCTGTAGCCTAAAACGGCATGGTTTCCCGAGTCGTAGTGGGACCACACAACATATCATCGCGTGACTCCAAGTTTACTTCGATATGATCGTTAGTATATCAATATTTGCTCATAAAGAGATCTCCACCGCAATTTCTCACATAATTAATTTTAATTTTATCAACGCAAATAGATCCCACCATTTCGAACGAACAAGTTGTCTGTCGGCATTTATTCAATTGTACCGGCATATCCTATTTTCCATCAGCCCGGTCGTTATATTTTTCATGAGGCAGTTAATTCATCCACATGAAATGGTTGGATGGAAACCTGGTTATAGATATGGCTAGTATTTAAACAATTTTCAAATTGTGGGACCGAATTAACAAACATTTTGACTTCCCCTTGCCTCTATTCAAGTCACGAGTTTGCTATCGTTATAGGGGGAATATATTTTGCATACTACTCGCGTCATCTATCCTCGCCTTCTCAAACCCAATTGGATGAGGAAAAACCAGAGTTCCTTCCAATGGGTTTGGAGAAGGAGGCAATGGGTTTGGAGAAGGAGGCGAAGAGAGAGGAGACGATTGAGATTATCCCGCTGTCTAGCACGCGCTTGGTCAATTTGGCAGCAGATGGGATAAATTTTCCTTGTAACTGATTAGTCCTTCTTGTGTAAAACGTACACCATTGGTTATGTAGGTAAATCTTTTTCTGCAGAAATTATCTGAAATGCAGACTAAAATATTGCGAAATACAGGCAGACACCATATCATATTATTGGGCTATAGTAATGASTAATGTAATTAATTGTAATGAGTAATGTATTCTTATTACTTATGGGCAAACATCTGTTTTGTTGGGGCTCGTTTCCATGAACGTGGTTCATACTAATTCGAAACCAATAATACGGAAACTGAAAATGTGTATCAATTTCTTAATTATAGCATTTTACCCTATGCGTTACCAACACAATTACAACAAATATTTGGGTACATTTGGTGAAATACCCCTGGATGATTAAAAAATGTTGGTATAAATACACATYATCCCCCCGGCTTTCACCCGAGTGGTAGCGGTAGGAGGGCACGTACGTACGTAGTCAGTTATAGTCTCAGCCGCAGCCGCCAATCGACTCGAGGGAGGGACCATGTTGACATAAGAAAGGAGTAGAATCGTTTGTTTGGAGCGGCACAACCATGGACAAGACTGCCGTGGTAAAAGTCGGTGCCGCGGCCAGTGCCAGTGTATGTGCCCTGTTCGGAGGTGTGGTTCTCGCCCAGTACATGTTCRCCAAGAAGAAGAGAGCGGGAAAGAAAACGAAGATCATCGAGATGGTGAGTGGACTCGCGCATGCTGTTCATGCGTGCATTGCGCAGTCGCGGATGTTCCTAAAAATAGCAAGGGTGGTTTAGAGGTCATTATTTGCTAGGTARCTATCATGGTGTCACGAAAAGCTGTCAAATCGTGGCATGACAGTAATCCGACGCTGTTTGTTAGCTAGTCCTATTGTAATAATATTTTTGTTGAAAGAATGTAGGTACAGTGGTTTGTTTCCGAGTTATGCAAAGCCCCTTCTGCTCTAACCTCGAGCCCCTTCTCCAAAATGACAACTAAACAAGTTTTGAAGCTAAAAGTAGTCTGCCTATCAAACAATTTCAACTGGTATGTCAAAATACGGATTTACAGGTCAGGTGTGAGCTTTACTTTTCACATTACTTGTCCTCAAGCATCATTGCTAGATAAATCTTGTGATTCTGTAAGGTCCATTCTCAATTTTAGGACATGGAGCCTACCAACTATTAGTCACTTCGAATCCGAGAGTGGAAAACTGGCCTCTCTCGTCTCTAACATGTAACGTTRGGCTCACTTTTTGCGAACAGTCCCATCACATGTCAGACTGTTGAATACATTTAATTTGAACGTACTTTACCTGTTCACAGATTTTTGTATAGAAGATAATCTAAAACAAAATATCCAGAGTAGTGTCATTAACCTGACTTTCAGTACGCTGGTCTGTATGTCGGWTTGTCTTTTCAATGCTGAAACAATTCGCACAGGACTTGCCCAATATGYCAACAATGGCCGAGTTTAATCTAAGCACAGATCAAACATTGTACCACSCAATTAGCTGGCAAATTMCACAAGCACTTTCAGCTAATTGCGAAGGAACGAGCTTTGATCGACACAAGTTCGGTTACATTCCGCTATTGTTTATATATTGTGCATCAAGTTAAATGCATCAGGAGATGAAAAATACAAGCAACAGAACCTACAGGTGCTGCAAAAATTTGCGTAAACAACACTTTCCTGTGGTTAACCCWGTTTCCACTTCCTACCGCCAAAAGGACCAACACCAAGTACAACCAGTAAAGTAATTTTTAAAAGATGCACTATGCAGAAATCGCTCAGCCATTTTCTGGTTAATAAAATTCTAATAGTTCGCCTAATTTCAGTTTGTGACAAAGCAAGTATAATGTAGACAATCATTGTACAATCTAAATGGCTGTGAAATATATTTTCCATAACCAAAAATATAGTTTTTGAAGCTGGTGTACAAACCTGAAAGGAAAAAGAAGCTAAAACTAAACTCAAGAACARACTTGCTTTCAATGAGAATGACTGACACATTTATAACACATTTATATGTGAATTTGATTGTGTTGCCCAGAAAGTTACATATTGCAGCTTTAAATATCATTGTCAACATTCTGGTTTATTGTCTTTTTACAGCGACTTCTTTCAGACTGATGTTTAGACAACCTACCATCAAAGGGTACACTGAGGATTTGTTAGCATTATGTGTCGCTGTTGGGCTTCAGCCTAGGTTAGATTTAGTGACTATCTGGATCAGATGACAAATGTATCTYAGTAAATGGCGTGGGCAGGGAAGTGAACCTGGGTCGCTGCCATGAAAGGCAAACAYCCTATGCGTCTCGCCAATCAGATTGTAACGTGGCCATATAGCGAGGATCGCTACACTGCCCCCCTTAAAACARGAAGACACGTCCCCGTGCTTTGACTTCTCGGCCCCCTCACACATCCGGGCAGTGCGTTCCGATGGCCTCATGGCCGCCATACTACTTCTGATACCAATGTAGCGAACTGCGGGGCAGGGAAGCGAACCAGTGTTTCTGGTATGAAAGGCAGCACACCAATAGGGTTAACCCACTTAGTGTGAATTGTAACGTGGCTCATATAGCGRGAATTGCTACAGTATCTTTTTTGTTAATTTATTWTTAGACAGTACAACAATAGTTTGAATTATTACATAGTACAACAATCACTGTGCCAATTGTGTCTGTGAAATGTTGCAGAATCATTGTTTGATCTAGTGAAAGACAGGCCTTCAACTATCTGTACCTCACAGGCAACCAGAYGCTTACGTTGTCTGATACATCACTAACCGGTGCACAAGACAATATACCATTGTTTTATAGACGGCAGAGAGGRTGACCTCCATATACCTATATTAACAGGATTTTACCCATGTAAGCATGGCTAAATGGTTAGGAACTGTCAAGATCAAAACTATACCGAGTGTACCCATGTTCAGAATGTGAAAAATATCTACTGAATGTCACTAGAAAGACRGCCAAGGATAACTGGACCAGAATATGCATTATTCATAGCCACTGAGTATACAAAACATTAAGAACACATTAAGAACACGCTCAAGCTCTTTCCATGACATACTGACTAGGTGATGCTATGATTCCTTATTGATGTCATTTTATTAAATCCACTTCAGTGTAGATTAAGGGGAGGAGTCTGGTTAAAAAATTATTTTTAAGCCTTGAGACATGGATTGACCACAAGATTTAAGTTCCTTTTGAACGGGGTATGGTAGTAGGTGCCAGGTGCACCGGTTTGTGTCAAACTGCAATGCTGCTGGGATTTTCAATGCTTCCAATTAGTTTGAAGAAAAGGAAACCGCACACTGCTCTTGATAGTATCACCGATATTTAATAACTTACGTATCGGCCACACGGCCTTCGTCAGAGCTTTTGGGATTTTTTGAAAGTTGCACCTTTTGTAGACCTGGCTCCACCCACATCCGTTCTACACATCGAAGGGGGTTGGAGGCAAAGGAATAAATAAGTGCTACAAATATAACAATGTGCATTTCATAAATATTACAAAAGTGTATAAATAAGGCGTATTGAACACTTCTGTATAATCTCAATGAGGACATAGCAAGTTCATTAGTCATTGGGTACATCATATGAAAAACGTCAGAATAATCTACAAGAGACACATTCCATGTTCCAATTCACAGCATAACATACAAAGGCATTTCATCATTAAGTCCTTTTGGAAACAATGTCTGGAGGGTGAAAATCCAAAAACATTCTCTTTTACTCAGAGTATTATTAATATCACCTCCCCTGTCTGATATCTTAACTTTCTCTATGCACAAAATCTAAAGGTGGAAATGTCATGCTTCATGTCATTGAAATGACAGCGACTGGATAATCCCTGTCGTTTCTCTGATTGAACTTTTATGTTCACTAATTCTCTGTTTGAGAGAGCGGGTGGTTTTACCGACATAACAGAGCCCACATGGACATTTAATAATGTAAATAACATGGGTGGTGGAACACGTAATATGTCATTTATTTGGAACCTTTTTCCTGTGTGTGGGTGACAGAAATATTGACACTTCATCATATTGTTGCACTGTGCGCATCCTCTGCATTTATAGCTACCATTTGGTAGAGGGCGTAAAAGTGCTTGGCTAAATTTTCTTAAGTGGCTGGCAGTTGGCATGAACCAATTTATCGCGTAAATTGCGACCTATCCTATACACAATACGTGGTGATATTTAATTCAGCCGGCAAAGCTGGGTCCGATGATAAAATATGCCAGTGTTTTTGACCACTCTCCCACTTTTCGCGAATTCAAAGTATATGTAGTTGCTATGTCCTTGCTATGCCTCATTGAGATTATACAGAAGTGTTCAATACGCCTTATTATACACTTTTTGTAATATTTATGAAATGCACATTGTTATATTTGGTACACTTATTTATTTTCCTTTGCCTCCAACCCCCTTCGATGTGTAAGAACGGATGTGGTGGAGCCAGGTCTACATGGTGCAACTTTCAAAAAATCCCAAAAGCTCTGACGAAGGCCGTGTGGCCGATACGTAAGCTTATTAAATATCGGTGATACTATCAAGAGCAGTGTGCGGTTTTCCTTTCCTTCATCTTGATTCAATTGATGCCATGCCACCTGCAAATAAGATTGCGTCAGATGTGCGAGTGCCTTTTTGTACATTTTCATGCTCAATAGTTTCCCGTGTGTATCAAGAATGGTCCACCACCCAAAGGACATCCAGCCAATTTGACCCAACTGTGGGAAGCATTGGAGTCAATATGGGCCAGCATCCATGTGGAACACTTTTTGACACCTTTATAGAGTCCATGCCCTGACGAATTGGGGTAAAGGGGGTGCAACTCAATATTAGGATGTTGTTCCTAATGTTTAGTATACTTGGTGTATGTCAATATTCTAATCCTGAAGATACCTTTTGGTTTTCTGTTTCACAGAACCTAGATAGTAGGCCTAGGGGTGGGCATGATATTTAGTGTGTTGACCCATTCATTCACACTGAACTTCTTCCAGGAATGACCTGCTGTCTGCTCTATTCCCTGCTTTCTGACTGCAGTTCTATTTAGGCAACCTTTGCTCTCTGCTTTTTTTTAACAATGTCCCCAGAATGGGAAAGACATCCGCTTTTGATGATGGCTCAACTGTTGTAAGAACACACATCCACTCCAGTATCCAGTTGTAGCAGGCGTGCTCATGTACACTGATGTAGGTGATGTCCCAGCCCACAGTGGTGTCCTGTTGGTCAATGATAGGCATCTACTAAACTCAGCAAAAAAAAAGAAACGGCCTCTCACTGTCAACTGCGTTGATTTTCAGCAACCTTAACGTTGTAAATATTTGTATGAACATAACAAGATTCAACAACTGAGACATAAACTGAACAAGTTCCACAGACATGTGACTAACAGAAATGGAATAATGTGTCCCTGAACAAAGGGAGGGTCAAAATCAAAAGTAACAGTCAGTATTTGGTGTGGCCACCAGCTGCATTAAGTACTGCAGTGCATCTCCTCCTCATGGACTGCACCCGATTTGCCAGTTCTTGCTGTGGGATGTTACCCCACTCTTCCACCAAGGCTTCTGCAAGTTCCCGGACATTTCTGGGGGAATGGCCCTAGCCCTCACCCTCCGATCCAACAGGTCCCAGATGTGCTCAATGGGATTGAGATCCGGGCTCTTCGCTGGCCATGGCAGAACACTGACATTCCTGTCTCGCAGGAAATCACGCACAGAATGAGCAGTGTGGCATGACATGCAGGAGGGTCATGTCAGGATGAGCCTGCAGGAAGGAGGAGGATGTCTTCCCTGTAACGCACAGCGTTGAGATTGCCTGCAATGACAACAAGCTCAGTCGATGATGCTGTGACACACCGCCCCAGACCATGACGGACCCTCCACCTCTAAATCGATCCCGCGCCAGAGTACAGGCCTCGGATGTAACCTCATTCCTTTGACGATAAACGCGAATCCGACCATCACCCCTGGTGAGACAAAACCGCGACTCGTCAGTGAAGAGCACTTTTTTGCCAGTCCTGTCGGGTCCAGTGACGGTGGGTTTGTGCTAGAGGTCGACCGATTAATCGGAATGGCCGATTTAATTARGGCCGATTTTTAAGTTTTCATAATCGGTAATCAGCATTTTTGGACACCGKTTGTGGCCTATTACATTGCACTGCACAAGGAGACTGCGTGGCAGGCTGACTACCTGTTACGCGAGTGCAGCAAGAAGCCAAGGTAAGTTGCTAGCATTAAACTTATAAAAAATAATCACACATGGTTGATATTACTAGTTTATCTAGCTTGTCCTGCGTTGCATATAATTGATGCGGTGCCTGTTAATTTATCATCGAATCACAGCCTACTTCGCCAAACGGGTGATTTAACAAGCGCATTCGYGAAAAAAGCACTGTCGTTGCACCAATGTACCTAACCATAAACATTAATGSCTTTCTTTACAATGAAATCAAAGTTTTTGTCACGTGYGCTGAATACAACAGGTGTAGGCTKACTTACAGGCTCCAACCAATAGTGCAAAAAAGGTATTAGGTGAACAATAGGTAGGTAAAGAAATAAAACAACAGTAAAAAGACAGGCTATATACAGTAGCRAGGCTATAAAAGTAGCGAGGCTACATACAGACACCGGTTAGTCAGGYTGAGTGAGGTAGTATGTACATGTAGATATGGTTAAAGTGACTATGCATGTGTTGAACAGAGAGTAGCAGTAGTGTAAAAGAGGGGTTGGTGTGTGGACTCAATGCAGATAGCCCGGTTAGCCAATGTCCGGGAGCACTGGTTGGTCGGCCCAATTGAGGTTGTATATACATGAATGTATAGTTAGTGGCTATGCATATATGATAACAGAGTAGCAGCAGCGTAAAAAGAGGGTTGGGGGGCACACAATGCAAATAGTCCGGGTCGCCATTTGATTACCTGTTCAGGAGTATTATGGCTATTTTTAAACCTGCATATTTAGTTAATATGCCTGCTAACATGAATTTCTTTTAACTAGGAATTGTGTCACTTCTCTTGCGTTCGTGCAAGCAGAGTCAGGGTATGCAGCAGTTTGGGCCGCCTGGCTCGTTGCGAACCGTAATTAATTTGCCGTAATTGTACATAATTATGACAGAACATTGAAGATTGTGCAATGTAACAGCAATGTTTAGACTTATGGATGCCAACCGTTAGATAAAATACGGAACGTTCCGTATTTCACTGAAAGAATAAACGTTTTGTTTTCGAAATGATAGTTTCCGGATTTTACCATATTAATGACGTAAGGCTCGTATTTTTGTGTGTTATTATGTTTAAGTCTATGATTTGATTGAGCGGTGGTAGCAGCAGCAGGCTCGTAAGCATGCATTCAAACAGCACTTTCATGCATTTGCCAGCAGCTCTTCGCTGTGCTTCAAGCATTGAGCTGTTTATGACTTCAAGCCTATCAACTCCCGAGATTAGGCTGGTGTAACCGATGTGAAATGGCTAGCTAGTTAGCGGGTGCGCGCTAAAAGCGTTTCAATCGGTGACGTCACTCGCTCTGAGACCTTGAAGTAGTTGTTTCCGTTGCTCTGCAAGGGCCGCAGCTTTTGTGGAGCGATAGGTAACGATGCTTCGATGGTGGCTGTAGTCGATGTGTCCCTGGTTCGAGCCCAGGTAGGGCGAGGAGAGGGACGGAAGCTATACTGTTACACTGGCAATACTAAATGCCTATAAGATCCAATAGTCAAAGGTATATGAAAACAAGTGGTAGAGAGAGAAATAGTCCTCTAATAACTACAACCTAAAACTACTTACCGTGGGAATATTAAACTCATGTTAAAAGGACCACCAGCTTTCATATGTTCTGAGCAAGGAACTTAAATGTTAGCTTTTTTACATGGCACATATTTGCACTTTTACTTTCTTCTCCAACACTTTGTTTTGCATTATTTAAACCAAATTGAACAGTTTCATTATTTGAGGCTAAATTGATTTTATTGATATATTAAGTTAAAATAAGTGTTCATTCAGTATTGTTGTAATTTTCATTATTACAAAAATAAATAAATCGGCCGATTTAATCGGTATTGGCTTTTTTTGGTACTCCAATTATCGGTATCGGCGTTGAAAAATCATAATCGGTCGACCTCTAGTTTGTGCCCATAGGCAACGTTTTTGCCGGTGAGGACCTGCCTTACAACAGCTCTACAAGCCCTCGGTCCGGCCTCTCTCAGCCTATTGCGGACAGTCTGAGCACTGATGGAGGGATTGTGCGTTCCTGGTGTAACTCAGGCAGTTGTTGTTGCCATCCTGTACCTGTCCTGCAGGTGTGTGTTTGGATGTACCGATCCTGTGCAGGTGTTACACGGTCTGCCACTGCGAGGACGATCAGCTGTCCGTCCTGTCTCCCTGTAGCGCTGTCTTAGGCGTCTCACAGTACGGACATTGCAATTTATTGCCATGGCCACATCTGCAGTCCTCAATCCCTCTTGCAGCATGCCTAAGGCACGTTCACACAAATTAGCAGGGCATCTTTCTTTTGTTGTTTTTCAGAGTCAGTAGAAAGGCCTCTTTAGTGTCCTAAGTTTTCATAACTGTGACCTTAATTTCCTACCTTCTGTTAGTCTTAACGACCGTTCCACAGGTGCATGTTCATTAATTATGGTTCATTGAACAAGCATGGGAAACAGTGTTTAAACCCTTTACAATGAATATCTGTGAAGTTATTTGGATTTTCACGAATTATCTTTGAAAGACAGGGTCCTGAAAAAGGGACGTTTCTTTTTTTGCTGAGTTTACGTGGTTGGGTTTGGGATTGAAATGGTCTCATGTATTGAAACTCATTGGCCACTAGATGGCAGGCAAGAACAACATTTGTAATTCTTCATGCTTGCTCTCAAACTAATAAACACATTCACTCCACTTTCTCCATGGAGATTGTTTGCCAGTCTTACTCAGAGCTGAACTGTTTTACTTCATATTAGACATATTTTTCAGTTTGATCTGTGTAGCTATTTTAGAAAAATATTGTTACTCCATGTTCTAGTATCATGGTGTGTTCAATTTTCAAGTTTAATTTGTCATGTGCCGAATACAGGTGTAGACCTTACAGTGAAATGCTTACTTACATGCCCTTAACCAACAATGCAGTTTTAAGAAAATACCTAAAAAAGTAAGAAATAAAAGTAACAAATAATTAAAGAGCAACAATAAAATAACAATATTGAAGCTATATACAGGGGGTACCGGTTAGTCAAGGTAATTGAGGTAATATGTACATGTAGGTAGAGGTATTAAAGTGACTATGCATAGATAAACAGAGTAGCAGCAGCGTGGGGGCAAATGCAAATAGTATTTTCATGATCTTACTACAACTCTTTCAGTATTACTTTCAAAGTATTACTTTGACTCCGGTATAGAACCAGTGTCTTTACATGATGGTTAGGCCTATACAGTGTGAGAGAGCTGTTTTGGTCTGTTTGTGTTATGTATATGTCTGTCAAGGGTTATGTTTACTTGTTTTGTACACTAGAAGGCACTATATGTTGGGGGGGTGGGGTGTGGTTAGCTATCTAGCACAGGTGACCAGGAAGGGTTAGCACAGGTGAGAGGACAGCACATACAGTTGTTACCGTATCACAGATACAGCCTATAGAATGGATCTCTCTGTACCCTTTCTATAGGAATATGTGTATTGGAGCTATTTATATGTGCAGTAAATGGGAACTTCACCCAAAAAGAGAAACATTTGGAAAGCTGATTTTTGTGGATGTGTTATGGACCGCTCTCTCCTGTGCCAGTGGCTTTTCATAGGGAATCGCCACTACAATGTGGTTAAGTCGCTCAACAAAGTCTAGGCTTAAATAGTCCAAGGAAGGGTGACTGACATAATAGAGTACAGGCATATATTGCTGGATTAGTGACCTTGTTTGGATGCAACAGAGTTACAACCTTCCTCCTTTGTCGAGAGGGAGTTTATCTACGACAGAGCGGACTGTACCTGTGCCTGTGGTGATATTGTTAGCTCAAAAGCTCTTACAGCAGACTCCACTTTACTGTCTACTTATTCATATTTATGAGGTGTGGAGTATAGGGCCAAGGGGATCTGTCTGTCTGTTTCTCTTAGACTTTCTTTCAAGGGGTAAGACCTCTAATAGGACACTTTCTACTGCCCTTGTTCCCCATAGTAGGTMTTTTAATGTACATTTTGCTGCAGAAATGTTCAGTAGATTATCTTACATTGACTGATTCACTCAATATAACCTCTCTTCCCTATATCTGTGTAGGCATAATGCTATCACAAATGCACAGGTAAATGGAAATGCCTCAAAGCACCTCTTCCACTCTGTTGTTGCCCAATGGCTGATGGTAGACTGAATGCAGACTACTACAAATTAACTCCAGCCCTGTGTCCTCTWACCTTTTACTTTAGTGAACAAGGCTGGGGGTGAGGATGAGACATGCTCCGCTGTAGAAAGGAATGTTGAGCCAGCACTTTCACGGATGTTGAAAAAGTTACAAACTGACAATGGGTTTTAAATGCTGTCCCAAGGATTGTTGAAAATGTAGGCCAAGGATTTTTTTTGTTTAGATTGGCTGGTACGTGTTTTTGTATATCCTTGTCGTTTTAAATGTTTTCTAAAGACTGCGTTAGTGTATCAGGTTTTAACCTACTGCCCCAAGGCTTGGGTGAGGTTGGGTTTCTCACCTACATATGATACCAGTGTTAGAAACCCAACAGTCACCATGGTAAAAAAAAAAATGCAGACCTGAATATGATTGGCCAGCCCTTATGTTGTATAGTTATTTACACAATGTTAATTGGATAGGTGTGTGTGTAGTTTTATTTTGGTGAGATGTGATTAGAACTCTGCCTGAGTTAGGCTTATTGAAAGGTGGTATGTGACCCTGCAGCTGAGGTAGGGTTTCTCATGTCCTAGCATGCTATGTGCTAGGCATAAGTAATGACTGTCCTAACTAGAGGTCGACCGATTATGATTTTAACCAGAGAGAGATTTTTTTCTGTAGGTTATATGCCGCGTTCACATGCTGACATTTCTAACATGCCGATTTGTTGAACGAGAGCACGTGTATAACTAAAACAAATTAGCAAGTCGAAATGTCAGTTCTGAATAGCACGTGAGCATGGCAATATCTAAGAGCTCGTCAGTGTTAGACTAGAGTTCGACCGATTAATAGGGCCGATTTCAAGTTTTCATAACAATAACGGAAATTTTTGACACCGATTTGGCCGTTTTTTTTTTTTAACCTTTATTTAATCTTTATTTAACTAGGCAAGTCAGTTAAGAACACATTCTTATTTTCAATGACAGCCTAGAACGGTGGGTTAACTGCTCGTTCAGGGGCAGAACGACAAATGTTTACCTTGTCAGCTCGGGGATTCAATCTTGCAACCTTTACAGTTAACTAGTCCAACGCTCTAACCACCTGATTACATTGCACTCCACGAGGAGCGCTGCCTGTTACGCGAATGCAGTAGAAGCCAAGGTAAGTTGCTAGCTAGCATTAAACTTATCTTAAAAAAAACAATCAATCAATCATAATCACTAGTTAACTACACATGGTTGATGATATTACTAGTTTATCTAGCGTGTCTTGCGTTGCATATAATCGATGCGGTGCGTATCATTGTTCCAATGTGTACCTAACCATAAACATCAATGCCTTTCTTAAAATCAATACACAGAAGTATATATTTTTAAACCTGCATATTTAGCTAAAAGAAATCCAGGTTAGCAGGCAATATTAACCAGGTGAATTGTGTCACTTCTCTTGCGTTCATTGCACGCAGGGGTCAGTGTATATGCAACAGTTAGGCCCGCCTAATTTGCCAGAATTGTACGTAATTATGACATAACATTGAAGGTTGTGCAATGTAACAGGAATATTTAGACTTATGGATCCACCCGTTAGATAAAATAGGAACGGTTCCGTTATTTCACTGAAAGAATAAAGTCTTGTTTTCGAGATGATAGTTTCTGGATTCGACCATATTAATGACCTACGGCTCGTATTTCTGTGTGTTATTATGTTATAACTAAGTCTGATTTGATAGAGCAGTCTGACAGCGTGGGGTAGGCAGCAGCAGGCTCGTAAGCATTCATTCAAACAGCACTTTCCTGCGGTTTTGCCAGAAGCTCTTCGTTTCAAACGTCACTCGCTCTGAGACTTGGAGTAGTTATTCCCTTGCTCTGCATGGGTAACGCGTGCTTCGAGGGTGGCTGTTGTCGTTTGTGTTCCTGGTTCGAGCCCAGGTAAGAGCGAGGAGAAGGATGGAAGCTATACTGTTACACTGGCAATACTAAAGTGCCTATAAGAACATCCAATAGTCAAAGGTTAATGAAATACAAATGGTAGAGAGAGAAATAGTCCTATAATTCCTATAATAACTACAACCTAAAACTTCTTACCTGGGAATATTGAAGACTCATGTTAAAAGGAACCACCAGCTTTATTATGTTCTCATGTTCTGAGCAAGGAACTTAAACGTTAGCTTTCTTACATGCACATATTGCACTTTTACTTTCTTCTCAACACTTTGTTTTTGCATTATTTAAACCAAATTGAACATGTTTATTATTTATTTGAGGCTAAATTGATTTTATTGGTGTATTATATTAAGTTAAGTGTTCATTCAGTATTGTTTGTAATTGTCATTATTATAAATAAATAAATAGGCCGATTAATTCGGTATCGGCTTTTTTTGGTCCTCCAATAATCAGTATCAGCG
>NC_036874.1:6759338-6763151 GCF_002910315.2 Salvelinus sp. IW2-2015 | reverse complement strand
GGCCTGCTACTCAGGCCCAGAAAGCTAAGATATCATATATTATAGCATTTGGTTAGAAAACACTCTGAAGTTTCTAAAACTGTTTGATGATGTCTGAGTATAACAGAACTCATATGGCAGGCAAAAACCTGAGAAAAAGATCCAACCAGGAAGTGGGAAATCTGAGGTTTGTAGTTTTTCAAGTCATTGCCTATCGAATATACAGTGTCTATGGAGTCATGTATTAGCTGTTTCAACCAGGTGTCTAGAGTGCCATGAGCTCACTCAGGCGCGCCCCGTGAGAGTAGCTGCGTTCCTTCTCCTTTCTAAAGACAAAGGAATTCTCCGGTTGAAACATTGAAGACTTATGTTAAAAACATCCTAAAGATTGATTCTATACATGTTTTGACATGTTTCTACAAACTGTAATGGAATTTTTTGACTTTTCGCCTGGACTAAGTGTGCCTGTGCCGTTGTGAATTTGGATTTGTGAACTAAACGGCGAACAAAAAAGGAGGTATTTGGACCATAAAATGACTTTATCGCACAAACAAACATTTATTGTCAAAGAGTAAGAGAATATTTATAATACTATTTCTGACTGTTGACTCCACAACATGGCGGGTACCTGTATGCTTGTTTTTGTGTCTGAGCGCTGTACTAGATTATTGCATGGTGTGCTTTTTCTGTAAAGTTTAAAAAATCTGACACAGCGGTTGCATTAGGGAGAGTTTATCTAAAGTTCCATGTATAAAACTTGTATCTTTAATCAATGTTTATATGAGTATTTCTGTAAATTGATGTGGCTCTCTGCAAAATCACCGGATGTTTGAGGCAAAACATTACTGAACATAACGCGCCAATGTAAATAAGATTTTGGATATAAATATGAACAAAACATACATGTATTGTGTAACATGAAGTCCTATGAGTGTCATCTGATGAAGATCAAGGTTAGTGATCATTTCTCTATTTCTGCTTTTTGTGACTCCTCCTCTTGGCTGGAAAAATGGCTGTGTTTTTCTGTGACTAGGTACTGCTCCTAACATAAATCAGATGGTGTGCTTTCGTCGTAAAGCCTTTTTGAAATCGGACACGGTGGTGGGATAACAACAAGTTTATCTTTAAAACGGTGTAAAATACTTGTAGTTTGAGGAATTTTAATTATGAGATTTTGTTGTTTGAATTTGGCGCCCTGCACTTTCACTGGCTGTTGTCAAGTCGATCCCGTTAACCCGATCTCAGCCGCTAAGAGTACTGTAACTGGAATCCATTACAATCACATGATGCAACAGAAACAGCCCTCCCACTTGTCTGGATTATTGCCAGGCCAGGGATGAAAAACTGAGGTGCATTTCTCCAACGCTGAGCACACACATTTCAAGACCCCTACCCGTCCCCAAACATTGTTTGTGTGTGCAGGCTATGGAAACCCACGTCATGGTTCATCCACTCTGCTCTCCACCAATGTGAAGCCATCTGAGTTTTTTTCTGTAGGTTATATGCCGCGTTCACATGCGACATTTCTAACATGCCGTTTGTTGAACGAAGCACGTGTATAACTAAAACAAATTAGCAAGTCGAAATGTCAGTTCTGAATAGCACGTGAGCATGGCAATATCTAAGAGCTCGTCAGGTTGGACTAGAGGTCGACCGATTAATAGGGCGATTTCAAGTTTTCATAACAATCGAAATCGGTATTTTTTACACCGATTTGGCCGTTTTTTTTTTTTACACCTTTATTTAATCTTTATTTAACTAGGCAAGTCAGTTAAGAACACATTCTTATTTTCAATGACAGCCTAGGAACGGTGGTTAACTGCCTCGTTCAGGGCAGAACGACAATTTTTACCTTGTCAGCTCGGGGATTCAATCTTGCAACCTTTACAGAGTAACTAGTTCCAACGTGTTTACTCTGGGCACCTTATTCATCCAAGCTACTCAATACTGCCCCCAGCCATAAGAAGTTAAAAGCTGAGGGGTCAGAGGTCTAAGGTAAACTACTGCCATGGTGCTATTCCATGTTACACCTCATCTACTTGTGTGTGTTTTTAAGACATGTTAAAKTAATCTTTGTCATGTGTTTATGACACATTGAAGCTGTGTGTGAGTTGTTAATTTGCGTGTCAGTGCGCTTGCCATGCCTCTTACAAAGGGGAGGGAATATCTGATCCAATCTATTTTAGGTGACGCCCCCTCTTGCGTTGCCTATATAAGTCCTCTGCTGACAGAGAACCTTTTCTTCACTCCCTTCACTTGTTTTGTGCAAGACCGGAGGAAAAGGTAAGTGTGTGTGCTGTTGGTCAGAGCCCTGCTGTTAGCACCAGCTACAAATTGCTCTGGAGGGTCAGAAAAGGACTAGGCTGCAAATTGTTTTATTTAACGTTCATGTGTTGGAGAAGGATGTACTGAATGCATGGAAGAAGATGGGAATTCATGGATAAATATGTAGTCTATACTGTAAAATATTAGAGGGTGTGTTAATAATTGATTGTTGTAAATAGGTATGACTGGTATTTGGCGCTATGAGTGTGTGGATTCTGCTCTCCCTTCCCGCTAACTAAGTTTTTATATCTAATATTCAAGAATGAGTTACATAGGTGTGGTCTCAGTGTTTTTAAGWCTGAAGAATGTTGTCAATGTAGCCTATGTATCTGGAACGGTGTATTTATTAGAAGACTGAGACRCATGACATTGCGTAAACAACTCAAATGTACCCGAAGGAGAGGGTGTTCAGTTCCATGGATCAGGGATGTAAGGGAAGACTTAAAGGAGCCCTGAGCCTCAGTCTATTACATTAAGTGGAGTRAGAGGGTTGTAAGAAGGAGGGTGAAGGGGTTCCCAACTTCAACCCACATCCCAGTCATAACATTGGACACGTCCACTGATACCACAGAACAGTCTTGGTATGCTGTTACCTACCACTTTGATGGGTGTGTGTGTGTGCACGAAGTTTGTTCATGGGGTGTGGGCTATTTCCATAGTCAAACACACTCTGGTGAAGGAATACCCAGGTATTTAGTTTGCACTAGAGGTCGACCGATTATGATTTATTCAATACCGATTTTATTGGAGGACCAAAAAAAGCCGATGGCGAAATAGGCTGTGATTCGATGATAAATTAACAGGCACCGCATTGATTATATGCAACGCAGGACAAGCTAGTTAACCTAGTAATATCAACCATATGTAGTTAACTAGCGATTATGTGAAGATTGATTGTTTTTTTTAATAAGATACGTTTAATGCTAGCTAGCAACTTACCTTGGCTCCTTGCTGCACTTGCGTAACAGGTGGTCAGCCTGACACGCAGTCTCCTCGTGGATTGCAATGTAATCGGCGTCCAAAAATGCTGATTACTGATTTGTTATGAAAACTTGAAATCGGCCATGCCGATTAATCGGTCGACCTCTAACCTGTACTGACCTCGCCTTCTGGATGATAGCGGGGTGAACAGGCAGTGGCTCGGGTGGTTGTTGTCCTTGATGATCTTTATGGCCTTCCTGTGACATCGGGTGGTGTAGGTGTCCTGGAGGGCAGGTAGTTTGCCCCCGGTGATGCGTTGTGCAGACCTCACTACCAAGGGGAGAAAAGTGTGTGTGTGCTCGCACCAGCTGGAGGTTGTATTCATGGTTTGTTGCATTCCTGCCCTGACATGTCCACAGGGCTTCAACTGAGCTATAGATCGGTCTCTCTCTCATTTCTTCACCTGAACCTAGTTCATTGCCTGATCGTTAGACCACCAAGTCAAGTAGCTAAGATTCAATAGAACATATTGGTGTCTGCAGCCCTGTAAGTTGTTTGTGGTTCAGGTCTCCTCCCTCCTGGCCTGGG
>NC_036874.1:6736720-6754015 GCF_002910315.2 Salvelinus sp. IW2-2015 | reverse complement strand
TTTGATTTTTTTTAATCTGCAAATCGGCGCCCAAAAATACCGATTTCCGATTGTTATGAAAACTTGAAATCGGCCCCGATTTTAATCGGCCATTCTTCCGATTAATCGGTCGACCTCTAACCTGTACTGACCTCGCCTTCTGGATGATAGCGGGGTGAACAGGCAGTGGCTCGGGTGGTTGTTGTCCTTGATGATCTTTATGGCCTTCCTGTGACATCGGGTGGTGTAGGTGTCCTGGAGGGCAGGTAGTTTGCCCCCGGTGATGCGTTGTGCAGACCTCACTACCAAGGGGAGAAAAGTGTGTGTGTGCTCGCACCAGCTGGAGGTTGTATTCATGGTTTGTTGCATTCCTRCCCTGACATGTCCACAGGGCTTCAACTGAGCTATAGATCGGTCTCTCTCTCATTTCTTCACCTGAACCTAGTTCATTGCCTGATCGTTAGACCACCAAGTCAAGTAGCTAAGATTCAATAGAACATATTGGTGTCTGCAGCCCTGTAAGTTGTTTGTGGTTCAGGTCTCCTCCCTCCTGGCCTGGGGCTTGTTTGGATGGTGATCAGTTATGTACGGARGAAGGAGCCGTAACATCAGCTGTTCCACTGCTCCGGCCCTGGGGAGATGGGGGCTGGGGTACGAGGGGAGAGGGGTGTTGTGATATCYAGTTAGTCTACCCCTGGCTCCTCTTACCTTGGTCCAAAAAATGTCTGTGATCTTTTAAACTCGACCCGCGCCCCACCAAATACTAACCATAGGCCCAACTCAAGTTAACTTCAACACTTAATTTTTTTTATTTATTATTGAGTCCTCTTCCCCTCCCTCCGGAGGGGTATTCTTTTCAATGATTGAGTTGAAGTGATATCGATTCAGTGATAGGTGTTACATGCTACTTGTAGAAGTATACTTAACGATCTCTTTCGGTGTTTTTCGCCCTCTCCATCTCTCAGATGCCAGAGTTTGAGAAGAACACGGTCCACATGAGGGATCCAGAGCGGGTGGAGCAGATCATCTGTGGCATGATCAAGGGTGGCGCCTCCAAACTACAGGTACAGTAGGAGGGGAAGGGTGTGCAAAAAGAAATGGACCGTTCGTATTGGATGAACAGTGACACCCTGTGGTGACCGTATGATGACCAGAGTTATCACTGACTCCCCTCCATGGCTCTCCCGGTTTGTTTTTAGATCATCACTGACTTTGACATGACGTTAAGCCGGTTCGCAGTCCACGGCAAACGCTGCCCCACGTGTCATAGTRAGTACAACATAAAACCAGCTCAACATTCACTGGCATTCTAAATAAGTTACCTGCCTGTGACTGTCTCCAGCCTGTCCGTCTGACCAAAGTCCTCTCCACAGATATCATTGACAACTGCAAGCTTGTCACCGAAGATTGTAGGAAGAAGGTTTGTTTGATGTTACTATTGCGTAATAGTATTTGTAGGCGTCACAAAAGCATAAATGTACTAGCATATGTGTTAACGCTAATTGATTTTCCGTCTGTCTTTTAGTTACTTGAGCTTAAGAACACATATTACCCCATAGAGATTGACCCCCATCTAACGATGGAGGAGAAGTATCCATTTATGGTAGAATGGTGAGTAGACGCACGCGCACGCATGCACACACACGCGCACGCACAATTGCTCTCGCTAAGGCGCACTCTCTGTGTGTTGACAGGTATTTTAAGTCCCACACATTACTGGTGGAGCAGAGGCTACAGAAGGACAAACTCTCAGAGGTGGTGAGAGACTCAGACGCCTGCCTGAGGTAAGACCTGATAGAAMATKTTGAAATAATTTAAWCTACAGAAAGCAGCTCGGGACACAAGTTGAACCAGAGTGGCCGTTATTGCCGCTTCATGAACATGAGCTCTACGAAATATTGTTTATCATTTATTTCTGCCTGTGAATAATTTTTGTTCATATAAGCTGTATGTCAGTCCCACAGAGGGCTATGAGAGGTTTTAATGCTTACATGTCTTTCCCACAGGGAGGGCTATGAGTGGTTCTAATGCTTACATGTCTGTCCCACAGGGAGGGCTATGAGCCGTTCTTTGACCGGCTCCATCAGCACAACGTGCCCGTGTTCATCTTCTCAGCGGGTCTGGGAGACGTCCTGGAGGAGATCATCCACCAGGCGGGGGTCTACCACCCCAACGTCAAGGTGGTGTCCAACTTCATGGACTTCGACGAAAATGTAAGTTCCCCCCTGTCCCTCGAGGAGAGCTTGGTACATGCTGAGGATAGGCCTGAGTTTCTGAGTGTTGATAAAGCTGATAATAAAGCTATGGTTCTACCTGGGTGTATGCATTGCATTCACATCAGTTGGCTCCGTTCCATTTAAACTCAAGTATTTTTCTTCTCTCAGGGCGAGCTGAGGGGCTTCAAGGGAGAGCTGATCCATGTGTTCAACAAGCACGACGGCGCCCTGCGCAACACGGAGTACTTCAAACAGGTGAAGGACAACTGCAACATCGTGCTGCTGGGAGACTCGTTAGGCGACCTCAACATGGCTGACGGCGTGCCCAATGTGGAGAACATCCTCAAGATCGGCTTCCTCAACGACAAGGTGCCCGCAACCCACCCTTATGACCCCCCCCCAAATCGCCAGTCAGCACTTCTATCTGCTCTCATCACCAGCTAAATTGCTGGACATTAATAGTCTGAAGATGTGACTAGTGACTGATATGAAAGTATGAGGTTATGTGCTGTGTCTGTGCCAATCTGCATAGTAATTATTCTCTCTTTCCTGGCAGGTGGAGGATCGTTTGGAGAAATATCTGGACTCTTATGACATCGTCCTGGTAAAGGACGAGACTTTAGATGTGCCCAATTCCATCCTTCAGAAGATTATATAACTCACCMCTCCCCTTCATACTGAAACATTTCCCCAAACCCATGGAAAATGAACCAACCTCTGGACCCCCAGACGGACGTTACTGGCCCCCGTCACTGACTCACAGCCTCTCGACATACACTAGCTCCATGGGCACCACTCTTTGGATCCCACCTCTGCCACCAACCATAGAGTCATGGTTGGGTACTGGATGTTCCCTTCACCTCTTTATGAAGACATTTATTCTCCTCTCAATGAACTATTTTAAAGTACACAGCCTCAGTCTTTGTTTGTCTGTAACCTTGTCATCGTCCTCCACCCCATAACTAAAWAGTAATAGCAACCCMAAAAAAAGCAAGCTAAATCTTTTATTTTTCACGTTATTGTTATTCATAATATTTTTTATATTGTAATGCTTGTATCAGTTTGCAAATCATAAACCGAGCATCCACACGAACACAGCAACAGTCTTTTGAAACGGTCCTAGCATCCACACTAAATCACCTCCTTGCATTGTGCAACAGTTTGGCTACAGGAATCAATGTAGGTCTGAAAAAAATAACTTGAACCTGTCTGAGTGAACCATACTCAGACATTGGTATGAGTATTATCAGTGGTTTTATGGATGTAGTAATGGATTCTGTCTTGCACAAGAAAAGTCATGTATACACCTCTTATCAGTTTTCACATGGGGACTTTGCTACCATAGCCACACTGCAAAGTAGCACATTATTTTACAAGAATACTAACACTGCACATTTAATGTGCCAAGTAAATAGACTGCATGGTTGTTATAGATACCCTATGGTGCTTATATCAAGAAATGAAACAATTGTCAATGAGTTGAGATAATAGTAGTAACTAGTGGTGCTAAAGTTTTTTATAAGTTAGTTATGGGTTACTACTGTTAGTGTAACTGACTTTATGAACAATATAGTGTAAAATAAAGTGCTACCTAAGAAGTCATTACACAGAGGAAAAGTAGCCTACTCAATAGGCAGTATATTACAAGAGAACACCACTGGATAAAGCACCGTTGTCTGTGGATCAGTGATGTTCAATAAGACTAATATTTTGTTTAACTTGGCCTTTTATCCACACCCATTGACCTTTTTTAATTTTGTTGTTCAAATTTGAACTCTACCTCAAACTTGGAAATGTTTCTTACCCCCCTTAAGTTTCTCAGTTTTGTCTTGCACATGTTTGATGTTTATTTTAAATGTTAGCATTTTAAATGTGCTGCTACTCCTGCATGTTGCCTTTTCTTAACTTTGAATTTGACAGAGGGGGGGCGGAAACGTGTCAATAAAACTTGTCAAATAACATGTTTTTGTTGTTCAACTGTAGGTTGAAGGTTGTGTGGGGATTGTGGTTGAAACCAAGCTGTAMTACCAAAATAGACCTCTAGATGACGACAAAGTTTAATTAAATGTGACGTTTTCACTGTAGKTAGTTATTAAAAGACGCGTCTGCAAAATCCATACATACGTGGCATACTTGTGCTGGACTGGTTTCTTTCTAATTCATCTGGCTCGTTGGTCTAGGGGTATGATTCTCGCTTAGGGTGCGAGAGGTCCCGGGTTCAAATCCCGGACGAGCCCAACTTTTACTAAAAATATGAAACTGAATGACTGACAAGTTATTGTGATAACAGTGTAATAAACACTAACGTGTAAAACATTAAGGATCTACAAGAAATCAATGAGTGAGTTCCAAGATGCACAAGGCAACAGATTATTGAGAAATTGRATGCAAGTCTATGGTTATAATACAGATTTCATTCCAAAGACCTTAGAATAAGATTGGAAGTGCCATTGAAGTGCTATATTATCCTCAAATTAGTACAGTGAAATGCCTTTCTTGCAAACTCAAAACCCAACAATGCAATAATGTAATACTAGAAAAAAACGAGAAATAAGAAATATACCTCAAACGTATGTGTGTATGTAAATATATATATATATATGTAAGCAATTAACGGTCAATTAAAAAAAGAAATTGAGTGACATTTAATGTGCAWTCACGTGATTAGATTGAGAATTTCTACCTCTGTTTACCTGAACGTCTGTGCCGAATAAAAACTCAGTTTCCCATGAAGCTGTGAGTTTGTGCGTTTCCGATCATGCGCGCAAGTACTCGAGTCTATCGTTAGTGTCACTGCTATGACAACAGGGAGATGGCTTCAAGCAAATTGATGAGGCACACGCAAAATTAGATTTTTATCTGAACTGCAAACCCCAGACGTTCAGACAGRCTCGTCTTGTTAGAGGTAAGAGAAGCACGTTTAGAATTTGGGAATGTCGCTGGAATGTTGAAACTAGACGTTTGTTAGCCTCCAAGCCAAKCACAAGCACAGCCAGCGCTAATTAGCCAGCTAACGTTAACTTAGCTCGAGGTCTTTCCTGGCTGGCTAGCTTACTAACGTTACATCTTGCTTGTTACCAAAAGAGAATCGTGCACGTCGTCCAGTTTAGTTTGTTTTTGTTCATAACAATAGTTAAACACATGGACATTGCTTGCCCGCAACCCCTACTAGCTAGCTAGTTTTATCAACAGATTATGCATGTTGCTACCTAGATAACGTTACGGTTATATCTAGCTAGTTATGTGGAAATCATTCTAATGAAGTGTCATCGGAGCTCTACTTGATATGCATGACACACCTGGATAATGTTGAATTATGTGGTTGATTGCTGAATGTTGGATTTGCTTTGCTGTCTGTCAAGTAGATGAAAAGGGGCTGCTGAAAGGTCTTGGCCATGATAGTCAAGTAGGCAGGTGGTATAAGGCTACAAGATATAGGCATATAATATTCCACTTGTGTAATCTTTCAAAATCGAAATAATAGGGCTATCATTTTAATGGTTATATATGGTCTTGGTGTAGAGGGAGGGGGAAGAAGGGATTCTCTCTATGGATTAGCTGTCCATTCCACCTGCTCAGCAGTTGACAATTAGGAAAGCTGCTTGGCCCACGCCCTGATACAATCCCTGGTCATGTGACTCAGCTGTCATTGGCTAGTGTAACAGTCTTACCGTTAGTGTCACACACAGACCACTGTCCAAACCTCCCTCTGGGTCCTGGAGTCAAAGAAACATCAGCATGTAGCCTATATGGGCCAACTGTAAGAGGTAGGCGCTAATCCCCTGCAATAAAAGCAGATGATCAGTGAATTACCAGACACAAACACCACACACATGCTAGTTTGATAAAGCACTGCACATCTGAGGCTGGCACCCATTAGGCTTAGAGTGAGTTAAAGTAGGATTAGACAGATCATGCCATATAAGAACCTAGGTGGAATACATGAACGCCAACCCTTCCAATTTTTCATCCTTCTATTTGGTTCCAAGTGGGATAGACAAACAGCACGTATTACCCACATTGCTTTCACCTGTCCATTATTTTTAAATGGAGGAGATGAAGAAATGTATTGATGAGTGTCAGTCAGCCTGCTGGTCACGTGTGGAAGACTAACAAGCAGTGTTATGTGTATGGTGTCCAGCAGAGCGGCGATATGATCCTCTGTCTGTTTGTCTCTGTCTGTGTCTTTCTTTCTTTCTGTGTGTGTGTGTCTGTCTGTTTGTCTCCTCTGCAGTAGCATGTCTCTGTTCAAGGCGCGTGATTGGTGGGCCGCGGTGCTGGGTGAGGGTGAGGAGTTTGACCAGGGATGCCTGTGTGTTGGAGATGTGGACAACAGCGGYAGCGGACATGGTAAGAAGGTGTGGGGTCGTGGTGTGTCGTAGTGCAGAGTGCAGTCAAAAGACACTGTTCACTAATAGACCACAAAACAAACAATGAGAGTGAAAGTKCCCCTGGTACCATAGTCTTATTTACATGCACAAATCTGATTTGTTCATTGGCTAATTGACTTGATTTTCTGGATCTTTATTACCATGTTTAAAACATACCATTTGCCCTCTCGATACATAGCACATACACTGAGTGTACAAAACATTAGGAACACCTTCCTAATATTGAATTGCACCCCCCCCTTTGCCCTCAGAACAGCCTCAATTCATCGGGGCATGAACTCTACAAGGTGTCAAAAGCGTTCCACTGGGATGCTGGCCCATGTTGATTCCAATGCTTCACAGAGTTGTGTCAAGTTGACTGGCGTTCCTTTGGGTGGTGGACCATTCTTGATACASACAGGAAACTGTTAGTGTGAACCCAGAGGTATTGCAGTTCTTGACACAAACCGGTGTGCCTGGCACCTACTACCATACCCTGTTCAAAGGCACTTAAATCTTTTGTCTTGCCCATTCACACATACACAATTCATGTCTCAATTGTGTCAATGCTTAAAAATCCTTCTTTAAACGCTCTCCTCCGCCTTCATCTACACTGATTGAAGTGGATTTAACAAGTGACATCAAAAAGGGATCATAAGCTTTCACCTGGATTCACCTGGTTCAGTCTGTCATGAAGAGCAGGTGTTCTTAATGATTTGTACACTCAGTGTACAACGAAGGAGCAATATGAGACCATACCACAACATCTAAGCTGAGTAAGTAGCAATGTTTATGTCCTCTCTCCTCTTAGATAAATCGTGGTGGGCAGCACATGGCATGCTGCGGGTCTCTCCCCCCCACCCTGCCAGCCTGGAGAGCCCAGCCCGGCCCACAGTCAGCTACTGGAGGTGCAGCTCAGAGACCCCGTCATCCAGGTTGAAGTGGGCAAGTTTGTCCGTAAGACCAGGGCACACGCACCTACTGCTCAAATAGTAAGCTACACGCCACCTACTGCTCAAATAGTAAGCTACACGCGCTACTGCTCAATAGCTATGCTACACCGACCTACTGATCAAATAGTAAGCTACACGCACCTACTGCTCAAATAGTATGCTACCACGCACCTACTGCTCAAATAGTAAGCTACAGCCACCTACTGCTCAAAAGTATGCTAACACCTACTGATCAATAGTAAGCTACACGCACCTACTGCTCAAATAGTAAGCTACACGCACCTATGCTCAAAATAGTATGCTACACGCGCCTACTGCTCAAATAGTAAGCTACACGCACCTACTGCTCAAATAGTAAGCTACACGCACCTACTGCTCAAATAGTAAGCTACACGCACCTACTGCTCAATAGAAGCTACACGCCCTACTCTCAAATAGTAAGCTACACGCACCTACTGCTCAAATAGTAAAGCTACACGCACCTACTGCTCAAATAGTAAGCTAACCACCGCGCCTACTGCTCAAATAGTATGCTACACGCGCCTACTGCTCAAATAGGATGCTACAAGCGCCTACTGCTCAAATAGTATGCTACACGCGCCTACTGCTCAAATAGTATGCTACACGCACCTACTGCTCAAATAATAAGCTACACGCACCTTACTGCTCAAAAAGTAAGCTACACGCGCCTACTGCTCAAATAGTATGACTACACGCGCCTACTGCTCAAATAGTATGCTACACGCGCCTACTGCTCAAATAGTATGCTACACGCGCCACTGCTCAAATAGTATGCTACACGCGCCTACTGCTCAAATAGTATGCTACACGCGCCTACTGCTCAAATAGTATGCTACACGCGCCTACTGCTCAATAGTATGCACACGGCCTACTGCTCAAATAGTAAGCTACACGCGCTACTCTCAAAAGAAGCTACACGCGCCTACTGCTCAAATAGTATGCTGACACGCGCCTACTGCTCAAATAGTATGCTACACGCGCCTCACTGCTCAAAAGTAGTGACACGCGCCTCTGCTCAAATAGTATGCTACACGCGCCTCTGCTCAAATGGTACTACACACGGCCTCTGCTCAAATAGATTGCTACACGCGCCTACTGCCAATAGTATGCTAACCACGCGCCTACTGCTCAAGTGGTAGCGACACGCGCCTCCTGCTCAAGTGGTAAGCGACACGCGCCTCCTGCTCAAGTGGTAAGCGACAACCGCCTCCTGCTCAAGTGGTTAAGCGACACGCGCCTCCTGCTCAAGTGGTAAGCGACACGCGCCTCCTGCTCAAGTGGTAAGCGACACGCGCCTCCTGCTCAAGTGGTAAGCGACACGCACCTACTGCTCAAGTGGTAAGCGACACGCACCTACTGCTCTGGAATGTATGCTTATGATGCTATCACTGACTATAAGCAATCCAGTTGGTATCACAACTGGCCRTGATTGGGAGTCCCATAGGACGGTGCTTGGGAGGCCCAATGTCATCCGGGTTTGGCCGGGCTAGGCCGTCATTGTAAATAAGAATTTGTTCTTAACTGACTTGCCTATTTAAATAAAGGTCACTCAGTCATTGTATTAATAATTCATTTTGTCCTCCTCCTTCTCTGGTATTCTGGCACTCAAAAGTGTGGCCAAAAGTGTGGCCTGGAATTACAGGTCAAATTGGCAATTATGGCATTAACTTAACATAGCCCTACTTACAATCTTAAAGTACCACCTCACGAATGGAATTCTCTACCCTCATTGTCCTACATCACTGCACCGAAGGACTAGAATTTCACAGGAATGATGATGTCACGTGTTGGGAGACAATGGCTTTTCCTGTAGCTACCCACCCAGTCCTAAACACACATTAGCTTCATGTACATAGTAGGGCCAAGGGTTTTTCCTGATCACATGACCTTGCTGACCCTGTCGTGAACTCCTGACCATAGTCATACTGTCAGGCTGTGAAATACCCTGTACCACAAAGTCAAGAGGTAGTTGGTGTCAGGGCGTTTGGTTATCCACTGAGTAGATAGACATCAATGGAGTTCATGAACCTATGGCATTGACTTTAACTTTGTTCTTGTCTTAATCTGCTTCCAGTAAATCCTGACCACCATGTCATGAGTTCGGCTTTCTCCATGTGATTTATCATACCGTATCAACCACCTAGTCTCAAACCTGGCTGGTTCCACTACTTTAAGCTAACCACCAAGTTACCAACACATAGCTGGAGACACCCCACTGTCCCATTTCAAATGTTGTTAAAGGAAATTTGTTCTCAAGGACTCTAACTTGCTAAATACAGGTTGAGTAAATACTCAAATATTTTGAACAAAAAATGTCAACCGCTAGACTGAAACCGCCATTGCCCCCTCTGCTCTCCCTATGGCCAAAAGTGTTCAAGAAAGAGGGGGATAGGAGGAGAAAGGGAGGAATGGAATGGTGAGGGAAGACGGGAATGTTGGGATATGTCATAAAGGTGGTCCATTCCTGGGTGCACAGGGACCKCCTGGAGAGACAGGCTTCCAGGAAAAGCCAGGCGTTTTTCCAAAAGCTTTTCCCACAAAAGGGATGTATGAGTCAAAGGATTCTTTCTTCTGTTTGTTTGCATTTTATGTTAGTGTATGTTTTGAGGAAGCTGGTTTTGGTTAGCGTTTTTAATGACCATTGAGTGTTCTCTAAACAGAGAAACACATTGTAAATGTTGTCTCTAGAGCAGTGGGGTGGGAGATGGTGAAATGTTTTCTCATTGACAGTGGGCACTGTGGTTTTGAGTAAAGAAGAAATCACCTGGCTTCATTTTTAGTTGTTTTTCCTCCGTAAACATGACAGCAGGGTTGACGACAGACATGTTCCTCCGCAAAGCTGTAGAACACATGTGCAAACCATAGATTTACATCAAACAGATTTGTCATTTTTTCCTATGTATATTGTATTATATTTATCTGTTCACAACTTGTTCTTGAAGTAGCAGTTGCCCCCAGAATACACATTTAGGGCCAGAGTTGACTACCCCCAGTCCTAACCTTTTCCATTAGGATATACAGTTGGAAGTTTACATACACTTAGGTTGAAGTCATTAAAACTCGTTTTTCAACCACTCCACAAATTTCTTGTTAACAAACTATAGTTTTGGCAAGTCGGTTAGGACATCTACTTTGTGCATGACATAAGTCATTTTTTCAACAATTGTTTACAGACAGATTATTTCACTTATAATTCACTGTATCACAATTCCAGTGGGTCAGAAGTTTACATGCACTAAATTGACTGTGCCTTTAAACAGCTTGGAAAGCTTCTGATAGGCTAATTGACATCATTTGAGTCAATTGGAGGTGTACCTGTGGATGTATTTCAAGGCCTACCTTCAAACTCAGTGCCTCTTTGCTTGACATCATTGGCAAATCAAAAGAAATCAGCCAAGACCTCAGAAAAGAAATTGTAGACCTCCACAAGTCTGGTTCATCCTTGGGAGCAATTTCCAAACGCCTGAAGGTACCACATTCATCTGTACAAAAAATAGTAAGCAAGTATAAACACCATGGGACCATGCAGCCGTCATACCGTTCAGGAAAGAGACGTGTTCTGTCTCCTAGAGATGAACGTACTTTGGTGCGAAAATTGCACATGGGAACAAAGATCATACTTTTTGGAGAAATGTCCTCTGGTCTGATGAAACAAAAATAGAACTGGTTGGCCATAATGACCATGTTTATGTTTGGAGGAAAAAGGGTGAGGCTTGCAAGCCAAAAAACACCATACCAACCGTAAAGCACTGGGATGGCAGCATCATGTTGTGGGGGTGCTTTGCTGCAAGAGGGGCTGGTGCACTTCACAAAATAGATGGCATCATGAGGGAGGACAATTATGTGGATATATTGAAGCAACATCTCAAGACATCAGTCARGAAGTTAAAGCTTGGTTGCAAATGAGTCTTCCAAATGGACAATGACCCCAAGCATACTTCCAAAGTTGTGGCAAAATGGCTTAAGGACAACAAAGTCAAGGTATTGGAGTGGCCATCATAAAGGCCTGATCTCAATCCCATAGAAATTTGTGGGCAGAACTGAAAAAGCGTGTGTGAGTAAGGAGGCCTACAAACCTGACTCAGTTACACCAGCTTTGTCAGGAGGAATGGGTCAATTTCCCCAACTTATTGTGRGAAGCTTGTGGAAGGCTACCTGAAATGTTTGACCCAATCATTCTCTCTGCTATTACTCTGACATTTCACATTCTCAAAATAAAGTGGTGATCCTAACTGACTTAAGACAGGGAATTTTTACAAGGATTAAATGTCAGGAATTGTGAAAAACTATGTTTAAATGTATTTGTCTAAGGTGTATGTAAACTTCCGACTTCAACTCTACTTAATTATATCTATACTGATCTACTCTTRTGTCAGTATTGTCCTGTATGTTTTCATTGGCGATTTTGGACGTCTGTTCTTCACAGTGATTGAATGATCTTCTCTGCAGGTGTTCAGATCTGCTTCATCTGGCTGTGCTGCACCCCAGAAAACTGTCTGTGTACTCCGTCTCAGGTAATACCACACATTTCAACATTGGCTGTAATATGCCTGCCACCCCACATTGATTYAGTGGACTACTACAGACTGGAATATGTTCCGGGATTCATGTGATTACAGGAGTTTAGCACATTTAGCACGTCGTCCCCACAGTGACTTTATGTACTGTACATATCCCAACCAAAATTAATGGATTACAGGYAACATCCACACTGAGCTAAAGGCCATGGCTGCCGCTTTCAAGGAGCGGGACACTAATCCAGACACTTATAAGAAATCCCGCTACGACCTCTGACGAGCCATCAAACAAGCAATGCATCAATACAGGACTAAGATCGAATCCTACTACGCCGGCTGTGACGCTCGTCGGATGTGGCAGGGCTTGCAAACTATCACAGATTACAAAGGGAAACCCASCCACGAGCTGCCCAGTGGCACGAGCCTACCAGACAAGATAAAAGCCTTCTATGCTCGCTTCGAGGCAAGCAACACTGAACCATGCATAAGATCAGCAGCAGTTCCGGACATCTGTGTGATCTGGAGTGGCCATCATAAAGGTGATGTGAGTAGGACCGTTAAACAGGTTACCATTCATAAGGCCGCGGGATGGGGGCACTGTTGGTAGCCAAGGATGTAGAACGCGTTTCCCTATCGCTCCTGAGTTARTGACCAAATATATATATTTCTGTTTGGCCAGGCATCTGAAGAGACCCATAAACAATTCAGATCAGGTTTGAGAAATGTAAGTTTGTAATGTCGTCTACCCGGCCAAAAACGGAGTCTGCAAGAGCAGGCCGCAGCAAGCCCGCGCCCTCTCCTGATTCGCCACCGGACGCTGCTAATGCCGGCCCCACGGAAACACTGACTCTGGAGATGCTACAATCCCTGATAGGCACCCTCAAAACCGATATTTTCGGTATAATTGACTCTCTCTCTACCAATCTCAGGTCAGAGATATCAATGGTCAAAGACGAGCTTAAAAAATCTATTGAGAGTATACAGAATAAGCTCGACGAACACGGAGTGGCCTTATCGGATTTGGAACGAGGTGCTACAGACCACAGCACTCGCATTAGCGAGCTAGAGGCTAACGTTGGCTCATTGATAACTAAGGTGGCATACCTCGACAATAGATGCGAAGATATGGAAAGTAGAATGCGGAGGAACAACATTCTTCTACTGGGAATACCGGAGGGAGTGGAGGGCCCAAGACCCACGGAGTTTATGGCCCAGCTGCTTCAGGAGCTGCTCGGTCTGGAGGAGAAGCCACTGCTAGACCGGGCCCACCGCACTCTGCGTAGCCGACCCCGGGATGGAGAACCCCCGCGACCATTTGTCATCAGGGTGCATTTCTTTCACGTCYGCAATGACATATTGAGGAGATCGGGAGAAGCATCCCCTCTCCTCTATAAGGGTAGAAGATTCTCGATATTTGCGGACTACACCACAGCTGTGGCTAAGAAGCGGGCTAGCTTTTGAGCTGTGAAGCGCCAACTACGCGCCTTCCCGGGCGTGAAGTTCGGCCTCATCTACCCTGCGGTTCTGAGACTGACTTTACCGGACGGCTCCWCGCACAGATTCGAGGACCCGGCTTTAGCGGCAGATTTCATCAACAAGAACGTGTAAGCGGCTGTTGTACCGCATGGTGTGGAACAAATGGTTGGTTAGCAGGCTAGTTAGCAGGCCGAATGGTTTGCTAGCGAAGCCAATTTTGCTGGGTTCATCGACATTTGAATGTCATTCTCTTTAAAATATATACTGTATATATATATTTTCTAACCCAGGTTGCCGCCTCTAATGCCAAAATCTGGCTGTTTTACCATCTGTGTTGCTGTTTTACCTCTCTGAACCACCCATCCCGGATCCGGGATCATTGTCATCAGAAACGCTGACTAGCATAGCCTAGCATAGCGCCACAGGTAAATAATATAATATAATATCATGAAATCACAAGTCCAATACAGCAAATGAAAGATAAACATCTTGTGAATCCAGCCAACATGTCCGATTTTTTAAAAATGTTTTACAGCGAAAACACAACATATTTATGTTAGCTTCACACATATCCCAAAAAAACACAGCCATTTTTCACAGCAAAGATAGCTTTCACAAAACCCACAAATAGAGATAAGATTAATCACTAACCTTTGAACATCTTCATCAGATGACACTCATATGACATCATGTTATACAATACATTTATGTTTTGTTCGATAATGTGCATATTTATAGCCACAAATCGTGGTTTTACATTGGCGCCATGTTCAGAAATGGCTCAAAAATAGCCAGAATAATTACAGAGAGCAACGTGAAATCAGAAATACTCATCATAAAACTTTGATGAAGAGATACATGTTTTACATATAATTAAAGATCACTGTTCTCTAATGCAACCACTGGGTTGATTAAAAAATTACTTTAGTAAAAAGCATCCATGCAATAATCTGAGACGGCGCTCAGCCATTCTCCGCCATGTTGGACGTCAACAGAAATACTAAATTACACATCATAAATATTCCTACCTTTGATGATCTTTCATCAGAATGCAGTGCAGGAATCCTAGTTCCACAATAAATCGTTGTTTTGTTTATAATGTCCATTATCTTCTGTCGAATTAGCAACTTTGGCTAGCATGTGTCCCATACACAATTTACGCTATATGAACGAAAACTTCAAAAAGTGATGTTACAAATCGAATAAACTGGTCAAACTCAGTTGAGAATCAATCTTCAGGATGTTTTTCTCAATATATATCCAATAACGTCCCAAACGGACCATTTTTCATGTCTATATGACTCAATGCAAACAAGGACATCCCATGCCCAAGTGCGTGGCCAAAACTGGCAATCTGCCTCACCAATCACTCCAAAAAGCTCTCGTTCGGCCACATCATGCTAGACGCTTCATTCCACGTTCTACTGCCTGTTGACATCTAGTGAGGTCCTGAGGGATCTCCTCCCAGACCTGGACTAAAGCCTGCCGCCAACATCCTGGACAGTCGTGGTTGCAACGTGGCGTTGGTGGATGGAGCGAGACATGATGTCCCAGATGTGCTCAATTGGATTCAGGTCTGGGGAACGGGCGGCCCAGTCCATAGCATCAATGGCAGTCAGGCTACCTCTGGCGAGCACATGGAGGGCTGTGCGGCCCCCCAAAGAAATGCCACCCCACACCATGACTGACCCACCGCCAAACGGTCCATGCTGGAGGATGTTGCAGGCAGCAGAACGTTCTCCACGGCGTCTCCAAGACTCTGTCACGTCTGTCACATGTGCTAGGTGTGAACCTGCTTTCATCTGTGAAGAGCACAGGGCGGCCAGTGGCGAATTTGCCAATCTTGGTGTTCTCTGGCAAATGCCAAACGTCCTGCACGGTGTTGGGCTGTAAGCACACCCCCCACCTGTGGCGTCGGGCCCTCATACCACCCTCATGGAGTCTGTTTCTGACCGTTTGAGCAGACACATGTACATGTTTGTGGCCTGCTGGAGGTCATTTTGCAGGGCTCTGGCAGTGCTCCTCTCTGCTCCTCCTTGCAACAAAGGCGGAGGTAGCGGTCCTGCTGCTGGGTTGTTGCCCTCCTACGGCCTCCTCCACGTCTCCTGATGTACTTGGCCTGTCTCCTGGTAGCGCCTCCATGCTCTGGACACTACGCTGAACAGACCACAGCAAACCTTCTTGCCACAGCTCGCATTGATGTGCCATCCTGGATGAGCTGCACTACCTGAGCCACTTGTGTGGGTTGTAGACTCCGTCTCATGCTACCACTAGAGTGAAAGCACCGCCAGCATTCAAAAGTGACCAAAACATCAGCCAGGAAGCATAGGAACTGAAGAGTGGTCTGTGGTCACCACCTGCAGAACCACTCCTTTCTTGCTAATTGCCTATAATTTCCACCTTTTGTCTATTCATTTGCACAACAGCATGTGACATTTATTGTCATCAGTGTTGCTTCCTAAGTGACAGTTTGATTTCACATGAAAAGTGTGATTGACTTGGAGTTACATTGTGTTTAAGTGTTCCCTTTATTTTTTTGAGCAGTGTATTATATATTATCCTTCTGTCGTCAATACCTCTGAAGCCATTATATCCCTGGATGCAGAGAAAGCGTTTGATCAGGTGGAATGTAAATACCTTTTTTACACTCCAAATTCATGGCTTGGATAAGACKTCTGTACTCATCCCCCTCAAGCCTCTGTCAGGACTAATAACACTCAATCAAACTGCTTCCCTTTGCAACGATCGACACGCCAGGGTTGCCCTTTAAGTCCCTTACTGTTTGCCCTCGCCATAGAACCACTTGCTATAACACTTCGCTCCAACCCCCTCATCAAATGTATAGTCAGATACGGACACGAACACAAACTGTCTTTATATGCAGATGATTTATTATTATACACATCCAACCTTTCTGTCTCTGTTCCTGCTGCCCTTGCCACTTTTGCATCCTTCGGTCAMTTATCAGGGTATAAACTGAATCTCAGTAAAATAAAATTAATGCCGCAAAAATGGCCGCAAAAAAGATTCCACTCTACATAACTTGCCATTTAAAATTGCTCACAATAGTTTTATTTATGTCGGGGTACATGTCACAATCAGATTTGAAAACCTTTTTCAAGCCAACTTTGCTCCTCTTTTAACCCGTACTAAGGATGATTTGGAACGCTGGTCTTTGCTACAACTCTCCTTAGTCGCAATAATTAATTATATTAAAATGAATACTCTGCCTAAATTCTTCTCTATCAGTGCCCTCCGATTTCTTCCCAATACATTTTTCAAAAAGTTYGACGGCCTAATACTACCCTTTTATATGGGACAAAAAGCCCCCCCAGGATGCGAAAACAGCTTTTGCAGAGGCCCAAACCAGATGGCGGTCTAGCTCTACCGGATTTCAGAATCTATTGTTGGGCCACTAACCTTAGGATCATTCACTACTGGTTGCAGAGCAGAGAGATATTCCCACTCCCAATTTGGCTAGAGATGGAGGCTGCCTCGTCTATACCGGCATCATTGTCTTCCCACGCTCACTCCTCCATTAYAGGCCCTTACTCATTCTTCACCAAAAATAYGTGTCAAAACAACATTGAAGATCTGGAATCAATTTAGGCGCCACTTTGGGTTTCAAACAACCTTTTCTTTGGCTCCGGTAGCCTCAAACACAGCTTTTCCCCCATCTATTGTTGATGGTGCTTTCTCAACATGGTCTAGTCTCGGTATTAAAAGATTCAGAGTTCTGTATATTAATACATTTAGTACATTT
>NC_036874.1:6722974-6732028 GCF_002910315.2 Salvelinus sp. IW2-2015 | reverse complement strand
TCTAGGGACAATTAGGAGGCCTGCGTCTTGTGACTGTAGCGTACGTGTAGGTATGTACGGCAGGACCAACTCGGAAAGATAGGTAGGAGCAAGCCCATGTAAATGCTTTGTAGGTTAGYTGTATTCCTGTATTGTTGTCTTTGATGTGTTGTTTTATACTACTACCAAATAGCTTACAAGTGCAATTATTTTAAATGCTGGTATTGAAAATTCAATAAACAAAGTATAAAAAAATAAAAAATAAGGCCGCGGGATCAGACGGRTTACCAGGACGCGTACTCAGAACATGGCGGGTGTCTTTCACTGTCATTTTCAACCTTTCCCTGACCCAGTGTGTAATACCTACATGTTTCAAGCAGACCACCATAGTCCCTGTGCCCAAGAATAATCTGTCTAAATGACTATGGCCCCGTAGCAATCACATCTGTAACCATGAAATGCTTGGAAAGGTCATGGCTCACGTCAACACCATCCTCCCAGACACCGTGGGCCCACTCCAATTCGCATACCGCCCCAACAGATGACGCAATCTCTATTGCACTCCACACTGCCCTCTCCCACCTGGACAACAGGAACACCAATGTGAGAATGCTGTTCATTGACTACAGCTCAGTGTTCAACACCATAGTGCCCCCCAAGCTCATCACTACGCTCAGGACCCTGGGACTGAACACCTCCCTCTGCAACTGGATCCTGGACTTCCTGATTTGCCGCCACCAGGTGGTGAGGGTAGGCAACAACACATCCGCCACGCTTACCCTCAACATAGGGCCCTTCAGGGGTGTGTGCTTAGTCCCCTCCTGTACTCCCATTCACCCACAACTGCATGGCCACGCACAACTCCAACCCCACCGACATGACGGTGGTAGGCCTGATCACYGATGGAGATGAGACCACCTATAGAGAGGTCAGTGACCTGCCAGGACAACAACCTCTCCCTCAACGTCAACAAGACAAAGGAGTTGATCTTGGACTACTGGACACAGAGGGTTGAGCACGCCCACTTCCACATTGAGATGGGAATCTTTGGGTAGTTGGGCGCGCTTGGTCGGAGATGCATTAATTTGCAGCACGTCCGGGGTGTCCGCAGACTAGGCAATGTAACTATGGGTCAGCAGACACAACCAACAGTTCGTGAAGAAGGCATGACAACGCCTCTCCCATCAGGAGGTTTGAAAGTATTTGGCACGGGCCCTCAGATCCTCAAAGTTCTAGGCTACCCGAAACGTTTGACCCAAGTTAAACAATTTTTAAAGGCAATGCTACTAAATACAATTGTGTGTATGTAAGCTTTCTGACCCACTGGGAATGTGGTGAGAGAAATAAATCATCCTCAAAAAGTTTCTATAGCTACACCATTGAGAGCATCTTGACTGGCTGCATCACCGCTTGGTATGGCAACTGCTTGGCATCCAACCGTAAGGGTAGTGTGTACGGCACCTACCGCACTGCAAACGGTACCGATGCACCAAGTCTGGAACCAACAKGACTCTGAACAGCTWCTAACCCCCCAARCCATAACACTACTAAATAGTTAAACAAATAGSTACACAAACTATCTGCATGACCCTCTTTGAAGTAACTATTTTGACTCCTCACATATGCTACTGTTTATTATTTATCGTGTTGCCTTCCCCGACCTATGTACATATCTACCTCAAATAACTCGTACCTCTGCACATCGTCTCGGTACTGGTACTCTGTGTACTGTATAAAGCTAAATTATCGTTACTCATTGTGTTCTTTTTTTCTATATTTTTCTCTCTGCTTTGTTGGGAATGGCCCGTGAGTAAGCATTTCAATGTTAGTCTACACCTATTGTTTATGAAGCATGTGTCAAATAAGATTTGATTGGTTTTTGATACTATGTCAGTTTGCTCCCGTTCKTCTAGTTCTCTCTCTGCAGATTTAACCATAGGACATAGCAATGATATGTGACAATAAATATTAATATGGGTGGTCTCTCTCTCTCCCTCCCTCTACTGTCTGTCTCTCTGTCTCTACCGTAGGTACTGCTGGTAATGTGGAGCATGGGGTTCAGTACCAGCTCAAGCGGGTCTATGAGCACAACCTCCAGAGGACTGCCTGCAACATGACCTATGGAACCTTCGGAGGGGTCACAGGTAACACATCACAGCACCCCCATGAGCAGCTCAAACACTTCACATGTAACAGATTGACAGTGTAGTCACTAACCACACACACACACACTTTTTTCATTTTTGGGGGTTAATTCACAGTCGTTTAATTTCTAATGACCACAGAGCTATAAGTGTAGAATATGATTCATTCTGTGTGGAGGGGAACCCTTGGCATTCTGGTGCAGGTTTATTTGGATGGTAGTGACTGGATCAGTGTGTGCATGGGTGTGTGCATGCATGTGCACACATGTAGGTGTTATGTGTGGGTGTATTTGTATGTGCAGTAAGTTAAGTTGTGTGTGTCCTTTTTCAAGGTTGTGTCAGGTGAACCACAGAACCTCTCTTTTAGCCTGCCATGAACACACTGCTGAAATCTGGACCAAGCTCCAGATGAGACAACAGGCAATTCATTAATGGGAGAGCACACTTATCCAAACACGTGCTCCCTGGAACACACACACACACACACACACACCTCAACAATATATCCCTTGTTCTATTATTGGCCTTCCCTTATCTAAAAGGGCTTCAGTTAAACACTGGTTTGTGTGTGCGCATGCACGTGTGTGTGAGGAGACTTGGAGCTGTGTTGGTTAATGTTAAAGAGGAGATGTTTAGGATGGGAGTTGTTACTTTTCTTGGATGCTGCGGAGTCGAGAGCTTTCCCCTCCTTTTTTCCAAATACATATATTTCCCTTGAGGGATGATTTCTTCCCCCCATCCTCTCTCCCTCTCTCTCCCCTGGCATTCTAACATTCCTCATTAACCCCATGGAACTCTCCTTCACCTTCCTTTGTTTCATAGACTCTAGAGCTTTATGGACCCTTCATTCATGCCAGTTTCATGCCCACATACACACACACACACACCACCATCACATCTCTGCCATTCACTTCCTCACTCTGTTTGCACTCTCTCTCTCACATCCTTTCTCTATTAGATCAAATTAAATGCAGTTGCATACCAGGCAGTGATGCAACCATCAGGATGCTCTCGATGGTGCAGCTGTAAAAACTTTTTGAGGATCTGAGGACACCATGTCAAAATCTTTTCGGCTCCTGAGGGGGAATAGGATTTGCGTGCCCTCTTCACTACGACTGTCTTTGGTAATGCCTTGGAGCCATGTTCAGTTTGTTGTGATGTGGACAAGGGAACTTGAAGCTGTCAACCTGCCCATACAGCCCTGTTCGAACGAGAATGGATGTGTGCTCCGGGCCCTGTCTTTTCCTAGTGCCACAAATCATATACCTTTGTCTTGAATCAGGTTGAAGGGAGAGGTGTTTCCTGGCACCACACAGCCAGGTCTCTGACCTGCCTCTCTAATAGGCTGTCTTGTCGGGAAGCAGGCCTTCACGGCAACTTTGATGAATCACGCGCAACGTAAATGATGGTGTGAAGTCGTCCTAACCCGTAGTCATGAGTGAACAGGGAGTGACACAGAGAGGGGAACTGAGTCACGCACCGCCCTGGAGGGGCCCCCGATTGAGGATACGAGGCGTGGCGATGTGTTGTTACCTACACTTACCACCTGGGGGCACTCCGTCAGGTAAGTGCAACTGAACCTGGAGAAGGAGGTGTTTAGGTCCCAAGGTCCCTAGCTAGTGATGAGCTTGAGGCACTATGGTGTTTGCACACTGCTGACTGTGTTGTCAATGAATAGCATTTCTCACGTACATTTGAAAGTCGGGAAAGTTTACATACACTTAGCATTTGACATGTAAATAAGCTCCTTTAGACCTCTCAACCAACGATACAAATGACACTGTCCGTGAGACACAATGGGTTCACGCGATGCCACCACGACCAACGCGCTTGTTGATTTTATGTTTTTCCCTCCAGGTCAACCTATTTGCAGTGTTAGGAAAAACATCCACTTGTGCATGACACAAGTAATTTTCCAACAATTGTTTACCAGACAGATTCTTCACTTAATCACTGTAACAATCCACGTGTCGTCAGAGTTTACATGCCAACTAGTGACTGTTTCTTTAAAGACAGCTTGGAAAAATTCACACAAAATGATGTCTGGCTTTAGAAGCTTCTGATGGCGATATGAACATAAGTTGAGTACATGGAGGTGGTGATTCAAGGCCTGACCTCTCAACTCCAGCCTCTTAGCTTGACACAGAATAAATCAAAAGTAATCAGCAGGACCAGAAGAAAAAAATTGTAGAACTCACAAGTCTTGGTTTCATGCCTTGGGGATAGAATTCCAACCCCTGAAGCCGTACCACGCTTCATGCGTAACAAGACAAGTACAGCTTTTAGTGTATAACACGCATGGGAACCACACGAGCCGTCATAACCGTCAGGAAGGAGATGGCGTTCTGTCTCCTAGAGAATGAACGTACTTTGTGGGAAAGTGCAAATCAATCGTCCAGAACAACAGCAGAAGGACGCTTGTGAAGGTGCGTGGAGGAAACAGGGAGCAAAGTATTATATCCACAGTAAAACGGTCCTATATCGCTCAGCAAGGAAGAAACCACTGCTTCCAAAACCGACATAAAAAGGCCAGACTACGGTTTTGCACACTGCACATGGGACAAAGATCGGTACTTTTGGAGATATATTTTGTACTGGTTCTGATGAACAAAAATAGGAAACGTTTGACCCATACATGCCATCGATTTATTGTATGACGAGGAAAAAGGTGAGGAGCCCTTGCCAAGCACAGAGAACACATCCCCAAGCCGTGAAGCAGCGGGGGTGGCGCAATCAGTGGGGGTGCTTTGCGCAGGAGGGGCTGGTGCACTTCACACAAATAGATGCGCATCAGAGGTAGGAAAAATGTATGGTGGAACATCAATTGAAGCAACATCTCAAGACATCAGTCAGGAAGTTAAAGCTTGGTCGCAAATGGTCTCAAATGGACAATGACCCCAAGCAACTTCCAAGTTTCCGCTAAGGACACAAGGTCAAGGTATTGGAAGTTGCCATCACACAAAGCCGACCTCAATTCCATAGAATTTTTATTGTATATGGCAGAGTAAGAAAAAGCTATGTTCAAGCTAGCTAGGACGGGGTCGCCTAGAGCAGAACAGAGACCTGAGCTCGATGCTACCGTTATGACAACCCCACAGGCACTCCACCAAGTCTGTGGCAGACTGGAAGCAGCAAAGTATTGCGGACACAGTGTAGAAGGCAAATCTCAACCCAACTTATTTGGGGAAACTTCGTGGAAGCTGACCAAAACCGTTGACCCAAAGTTAAACCAATTTAAAGCAATGCTAAGCCCGCAAATACTAATTGAGTGTATGTAAACTTCGACCCACTGGGAATGTGAATGAAGATAAAAAGCTGAATAAATACATCTCTCTATCTAGTATCTGACATTGTCAACATTGCTGAAAATAAAGTGGTGATCCTAACTGACCTAAGAGACGGGAATTTTACTAGGATTCAATGTAAGGAATTCGTGAAAAACCTGAGTTTAAATTTTTGGTAAGGTGATACGTAAACTCCGACTTCAACTGTGTGGTCCTTTTTGTCCAGAAGTGGGAAAGGGAGTGTTGGAGCAGAGAGATTTGCACTCCATCCTGGATCCTGTGGTGCGATATCCCAAATTAAGGGAGGGTCTAGGGTTTCTGGGAAATAAATAGTGTTGATGTGAACACATGCCAGCCTTCAAAAGCATTTCATGGCTAAGACAGTGAGCTACTACGGGTCGGGTAGTCATTTTTAGGTTCTTAGTGTTCCCTAGGTACTTGCGGACTAATGGATAGTCGGCTTAAAACATTTGTATTAACGAGACTAGACAGGGAGTGTTGAAAAATTCAAGTAAGACACCTGTGCCAAGTTGTCAGTGCATGCTCGGAGTACCCGTCCTGTGTATCTCTGGCCCCGCGCCTGGTGAATTACATAATCAAGTCTACAATAGAAGTCCGGTGCTGGTCAGCAGGCGTGGATCAACCCAGTGTCCGAACCTAATGCTCTCATGCATGTTTCAGTGTTACTGTGCCTAAAAGCGAGCAAGCGGTGCTTACCCTTTGTAATAGTTGCAAGCCCTGCCACCACTCTGACGAGCGTGGTGTAACTTTCTCAAGGGTGCATCGGAAAGGGATATCACAGAATATTTATTTCCTAGTACTGTGCTAGTAAAACAGTCCCTGATAGTTTAGCATCTACTCTCATCTGACCACTTTTTTTAAAACGAGTCACCTGGTGCTTTCCTGCTTTCAAATTTTTGCCTTGTAAAGCAGGAATCGGGGAGGAGTGAGAAATTATGGGTCAGATTTGCCAATGGAGGGCGAGGGAGAGCTTTGTATGCGTCTGTGTGTGGTGTAAAGGTGGTCTAGATTTTTCTTTCCCCTCTGGTTGCACATTTAACATGCTGATAGAAATTAGGTAAAACTGATTTGTTTCCCYGCATTAAAGTCCCCGGCCGCTAAGAGCGCCACCTCCGGATGAGTGTTTTCCTGTTTGCTTATGGCGGAATACAGCTCAGTGAGTGCGGTTTTAGTGCCAGCCTCGGTCTGTGGTGGTATGTAGACCACTACGAAAAATACAGATAGTGTGGTCTACAGCTTATCATGAGATACTCTACCTCAGGCAAGCAAAACCCTGAGACTTCCTTAGGTATCGTGCACCAGCTGTTGTTTACATATATGCATAGGCCCCCTTCCCGTGTCTTACCAGAGGCTGCTGTTCTGTCCTGCCGATAGAGTGTATAACCCGCCAGCTGTATGTTTTTAATGTCGTCGTTCAGCCACAAGTCTGTGAAACATAAGATATTACAGTTTTTCATGTCTCGTTGTTTGGATATACGTGCTTTCAGTTCGTCCCATTTATTTTCCAGTGATTGAACGTTAGCTAACGTTAGGTAGCAGAACGGAAGGCATGGGCAGATTAGCCACTYTTCGCCTGATCCTCATAAGGCATCCTGATCTATTTCCGCGAAACCTACGTTTCCTTTTCCAGCGAATCACAGGGATATGTGCCTGGTCGGGTGTCCGTAGTATATCCCTCACGTCTGAATCATTGAAGATGAACTCTTTGTCCAATTTGAGGCGAGTAATCCCAGTTCTGATGTCCAGAAGCTCTTTTCGGTTATAAGAGACGGTAGCAGCAACATTATGTACAAAACAAGTTATRAAAAAACTAACAAAATAGCCTGGTTGGTTGAGAGCCGTTAAGACGACAGCCCTACCCTCCAGCGCCATCTTTTTTCTCCCTATCCCTCCTCCCTTTCCATTTCTCTCCTTCTCTTTCTTACTCTCTTTGTCTCTCTCTCTCTCTCTTTCTCACACATACTCTTAGAATAGTCGTGTCCCTCTCCTTTCAGTGTAGAGAGAGTGGATTACAATGATGTTCCTATAAATAGAACAAGAGGATCCTGTTCCAGGGTTACACTACCACACATCACCACCAGGGAGCAGCACAGCCTGTGAAATCAGCTCCTACACACGCCGTACACACTTGTCATCTGTGTATTCATATGAAATGAGTGTGTGAAGGAGCTTGCTCTAAATGTGAGCACYCAATAGCACCCAATAGTTCCTGACCATGGAATGACTGTAAGCACTGTAAAAGCAGTGTTGTACTAATACAGCCCTAATGGCTTGGCTGGGTTTGGGTCAGAATCGGGCCACACACTCACACACACAAACAGCATAGGCCATTCTAAGCAGCACCTGGCCCACACTCTATCCCAACTCCACCCAGAACCCAGGCCCAAAGACACTGCACTGCTCTGCTCTGTCCTGCCAGCCTCTGTGTTTTGTCCTTGGGCTAAACCTGTGGAACAGCATGTTCTAGTAATGTTATTRGTAGGGCTGGTTTCCTCTGTATGTTTCTGCTAAGGTTAGAAGTACTGGACTAATATTTTATAGCTCTAGAAGAGCGGTTTTTGATATCCTTAGTATGGGCGTAGACCCACACACAGCGTGAGAARATACACATACATGCACACACACCAAACCTGCACGTGTGCCTACACTGACACACACACACACACAGGGTGGGGTAGTTGTGTGAGTGGCCTTGTCCTTCAGTGTTTTACTGACCTCCCACCCTGAGCCCAGTTCACCAAAGGGGATGACCAGAATAGCTGGTGAAGCACACACCCACACGTGTTTATTATTGTGTATGTGTGTATCTGCTCTGTAGGTGGTACTCCCTGACCCCTCGTTGATGTGGGGTGAGTGCTCTGCTATTTGTTGTTGTAGTGGTGGTGAGCTCTGCTATGTTGTGGTTGTAGTGGTGGGTGGAGCTGTCTGCTATGTTGTCGTTGTAGTGTGGGTAGCTGCTCTGCTATGTTGTGTTGTAGTGGTGGGTTAGCTGCTCTGCTATGTTGTGTTGTAGTGGGGTGAGCTTGCTCTGCTATGTTGTGTTTGTAGTGGTGGGTGAGCTGCTCTGCTTGTTTGTGTTGTAGGGTGGGTAGCTGCTCTGCTATGTTGTGTGTAGTGGTGGGTAGTGCTTGCTATGTTGTGTTGTGTGGTGGGTTTGCTGTCTGATGTTGTGTTGTAGTGGTGGGTTAGCTGCTCTGGCCATGTTGTGTTGTATGGTGGGTTGCTGCTCTGCATGTTGTGTTGTAGTGGTGGAGGTTGCTGCTCTGCTGTTGTGTTGTAGTGGTGTGGTTAGCTGCTCTGCTATGTTGTGTTGTAGTGGTGGGAGCTGCTCTGCTGTTTGTGTGGGTGGGTGAGCTGCTCTGCTGTTGTAGTGGTGGGTGGACTGCTCTGCTATGTTGTAGTGGTGGGTGAGCTGCTTTCTGCTGATGTTGTGTTTGTGGTGGGTTAGCTGCTCTGCTATGTTGTGTTGTAGTGGTGGGTGGCTGCCTGCTATGTTGTGTTGTAGTGGTGGGGTTAGCTGCTTCTGCTATGTTGTGTTGTAGTGGTGGGTTAGCTGCTCTGCTATGTTTGTGTTGTAGTGGTGGGTTAGGCCTCTGCTATGTTGTGGTTGTGTGTTAGCTGCTCTG
>NC_036874.1:6715331-6717545 GCF_002910315.2 Salvelinus sp. IW2-2015 | reverse complement strand
GTTTTGTTCTCTCGCCCTATGTTTGTGTTTTAGATGTGGGTACTGCTTGCTATCGTTGTGTTGTCGTGGTGGTGTGCTCTGCGTATGTTGTGTTGTAGCTGGTGGGTTAGCTGCTCTGCAATGTTGTTTGTAGTGGTGGGTGAGCTGCTCTGCTAGTTGTTGTAGTGGTGGTAGCTGCTCTGCTATGTTGTTGTTGTCAGTGTGGGTGTGCTGCTGTGTTGTTGTGTGGTGCGTGAGTGCCTCTGCATGTTGTAGTGAGTGTGGTGTGAGCTGCTCTGCTATGTTGTTGTAGTGGTGGGTAGCTGCTCTGCTGTATGTTGTGTTGCCTGCATGGTGGTGGTGTAGCTGCTTCTGCATGTTTGCTTGTGGGTGTAGCTGCTCTGCGTGTGGTGTGGTGTATCTTGCGTGTGTTGTGTTGTTGCTCTGCGATGTGGATGTGTGTTGTAGTGGGCGGGTTAGCTCTGCTCTGTGATTTGTGTGTTGTGGTGGGTTAGCTGCTCTGCTATGTTGTGTTGTAGTGGTGGGTTAGTTGCCTGCCATGTTGTGTTGTAGTGGTGGGTTAGCTGCTCTGCTGATGTTGTGTTGTAGTGTGGGTAGCTGCTCTGCATGTTGTGTTTAGTGTGGGTTAGCTGCTCTGCTAGTTGTGTTTAGTAGTGGTGTAGCTGCTCTCTCATGTCTCCTGCTGAATCTGATATGTCCATTAAACACCTCTCGGACTGAGCAGGCACTTGTTCACAGCAGCCTTCCACAGCTTTAGGTCTGCTTCTGCCGAGTGCTGTGGGAGGCTTGAATGGCCCACTGAGTTTTATGCAGAGAAATCTGAGATGGCTGAATACACACAGCACACACACACCCACACACACACACACACCACACACACACACACACACACACAACAATGAGCCATACACGAGCGGCTGGTGAGCGCAGAGAGAACTCTATTAGCCTCTTACGCGCTATTAAAAAATTTCACTTCCCACTACAACACAACATAGCAGAGCAGCTAACCCACCACTACAACACAACATAGCAGAGCAGCTAACCCACCACTACAACACAACATAGCAGAGCCGCCCCAACAAGTCAGRCAGAACTGTATGATGCATACATTTTTCCACAGAACGTATACAATTCTGCAAGTCATTTAGTCAGGCAGCATTCAGGTCTGTGTTCTGTCAYTGTRTGTACTTTTCTGTGATGCYAGTATGATTCCACCAGGTTGTCATGTGTTATTGTACTAACCCTGTGTGTTGAATTAACATTTATTCAACACTCATGTAACATTTGTATTTTATTCCCTCCCCTCAGACCACCACTCTATGTGTATCCAGTCCATGGATGGCATGCTGATGTTCTTTGAGCAGGAGAGTTACTCATTTGGCCGTTTCCTCCCTGGCTTCCTCCTACCTGGTCCTCTGTGTTACTGCTCCCGCACTGACACCTTCCTCACTGTGTCCTCAGCACGACAGGTGGAGAGCTACAGGTACACACACACACGCTGCAACACACACGCTGCAACACACACACATACGCTGCAAAGCACGCGCACACGTACACACACACCCTCCTCAGGGGTAAGTAAATGAAAAAGTGAGTGTGAGAGGGAGTGAAGAAGTGTACTCGTCGCCTCTGAAGGCCATCTACCTGCCTGCTACTCTGCGCTAGATCTTTAAATACATCTGTGGTGCAGCAGACAGACGGGAGGCCATTTTCTAGTCCTAACACCACAAACCACTGCACCATCTTTAAATAATAGGGGAGAGTGTTCTGTGTGTGTGTGTGCCTCCTTCTTTGTGTGCGTGTGTGTAAATAGTGTATAGGGGATACTGCAGATGGCAGATTGGGTGTATTGGGCCCTATTGCCACAGCTGAGTCTGGTTATCTGCGGTGCAAAGTTAACATTTTCACATCCTAATGAAATTTCCACTCATTGATCGCCACAGCTCCCCATGTAAGCCCTGTCTTTATTTTCCTCTACTTTGGCCACTCATCGCCCCTCCACAATAATCACAGTTACCTTCCTCSCTTTTCACGCTCCTGCTAAAACCGGATGGAAATTGGGGAAAGGCCGAAGTGTGTGTGTGTGTTTCGGTGTGTGAAACCCGGCCTTCCAGCTGTTTGTTATCCCAGATTTCTCCGATATCAAGAGCTTCCCCAGATGAGATATCCATGCGGAAACGCTGACCTCACCCCCCTGTTCCTCCCTCCCCCTCC
>NC_036874.1:6710848-6715306 GCF_002910315.2 Salvelinus sp. IW2-2015 | reverse complement strand
TCCCTCTCTCAATTCTCAGACTGGTATATATGAATCTAATAAAATACATTCTGCCCAGGATGAAGCGCTCTATGTCCCCAGTTAACACTTGGCTGTGTCTAGGACTGCTCTGTGGCTAGAATCCCACTTCTGATCAAACTTTAGAATCAAAGGTCATAAACTGTAGATATGAAAGAGCTACACTTTGGTAATGAAAATCCTGCATCTTCAGTTAGAAATAGCCTTCTCTGAGTTTTCATGTACTGCATTAATATCAAGTCAGCTAGGGAACTGTTCCGCTCCCTCGTATTGTTTAGCCAGGAATGTTGATCTTTCTCTGCGCTTGAGCGTTGGTGACCATGTGATCTTTGTGTATCAGGGACTAATGCGGGAGATATCCCTTTTCATAATAAAGACTGGGCTGTTTCCTTCTGGCTGCCCACACATCCCCACACTTCATACTGCCTCCATCCCAGCTTCACACAACTCACTCTGTGCTCTCTCCGGGCTGGCTGAGAACAGAGAGACTCTATCCAACCTGTAGAGGTTGACTGTGTTTGTGTGGGTTGAACTGGTTAAAGTGGAGCCTCGTGGGACTTGTTGTTGGGTTGGTGTGTTCATATCACATATCATTGCATGCACCACATCCTATACCAGTGCATACGCGAACAACCTTCAATTACTCGCACCTATCTAATTCCTGCAGTCATCTCTCTATGCCTACCAGACCACTACCCTCACACACTGCTGCCCGCTGGCTCGGCAACTCGAGCTGTAGGAACTCTGAACTGTGCTGAAGCTCAACCGTGTCTGACAACCCAGTCTCAACCTCACAACACCACACACCACCTCAAACACTCTACAGGTTGGACTAGCCCAGTCTCTCTTGTCTCAGACAGCCCCAGAGGACACAGAGTGAGTGTGTGAAAGCTGGGGCATGGAGGCTGATGAAGTTCGGGGATCTCCACTGTGCTGCAGTCCAGCAGGAAACAGTCGCCCATCAATTCTATATGAAAAACGAGCATATCTCCCTCACAATTACGACTTCTCGCTATGACTTACACAAAATCACAGATTCAACCACAACGCTTCAAGCGCACGAGGAAAATCAACCATTACTGGGCCCAATAGTCAACCAAACCGAGAGGGAGCCGGAAACAGTTCCCCCCCCCACTCCCCCCTTCTATTCCACCCCCCCACCCACCACAGCACCATATCCATCAGGCACACACTCCCCCACCCACACCCACTATCCACCAGAGCCCTCGACTGATCATTATAGCAGTACATGACACTCAGAGAGTCAAGGCTACTCTTCTAACTAAGAATAGCACAGGTTATTCCTCTATATCACACAAATGTACCTCTCTTCATGCCACTACAGTTCTTGCATATGACCTCTTGATTCTATGCATTTGATCAGAAAGTGGCGGACTCTCTAGCCCAAGAGACCAAGTCTAGACTACAGACCAAGTGTTAATGGGGACACTAGAGGCTCAATCTGGCAGAATTATTTTTATTAGATCATATATACAGTCTGAAATTAGAAGAGAGGGAGGAGGGGAAGGGAGGAACAGCGGGGTGAGTCAGCGTTTCCGCAATGGATATCTATTGGGAAGCTCTTGATTAATCGCGGAAATCTGGACAAGAATACACAACAGCTGGAAGGCGGGTTTACACAGCCCGAACACACACACACACACTTCGGCATTTCCCCAATTTCCATCGGTTTTAGCAGAGAGCGTGAAAAGCGAAGGACGGTAACTGTGATATTGGGACTGAGCGGGATGTACGTGTTCAAAAGTAGAGGAAAATAAAGACAGTCTTACATGGGGAGCTGTGGCATATGAGTGGAAAATACATTAGCGAGATGTGGACAATGTTAACTTTGCACGGAGATCACAGATACGTGGCAATCGGCAATACACCCAATCTAGCCATCTGCAGTATCACACCTATACACTATTTCACACCACGCCACACAATGGAGGCCACCACAAAGAACACTCTTCCCTATTATTTAACGATGGTGCCAGTGGTTTTGTGGTGTTAGCGACTAGAAAATGGCCGTCTGTCTGTGCACCCAGATGTATTTAAAGACTAGCGCCAGAGTAACAGGCAGGTAGATGGCCTTCGAGGGACGAGTTAACATTCTTCATCCCTCACCACTATCATTTCATTTACTTACCCGAGGAGGCAATAGACTTGGTGCGTACGTGTTGCGCTGTGCTTTTCAGCGTATGTGGTAGTGTTTGCAGCGTGATGTGTGACCAATAATTTACATATGTGTGTGTTTGTACCTTTAGCTCTCGCACTGTCGTGCTGAGGACACAGTGAGGAAGGTGTCAGTGCGGCGCAGCAGTACACAGAGGACACAGGCACGGAGAAGCCCAGGAAGGAAAGGCAAATGACTAATCTCTGCCCTCTCAAAGAAAATCAGCATTGCCAATCCATGAGTGGGATACACAATAGAGTGGTGGTCTGAGGGGAGGGATAAAAGACTTGTTATGAGTGTTTGATAAATGTTAATTCAACCACGGGTTTAGTACAATACACATTGACAACTGGTGGAACTTCATAACTGGCATACAAAACAGTACATACGTCTGACAGAACAGAACCTGAATGCTGCCTGACTAAATGACTTGCAAATTGATATACGTTTCTGTGGGAAAATGATGCATCATACAAGTCTGCCTGCGTGTTGGGCGGCTCGCTATGTTGTGTTTAGTGTGGGGTTGCTGCTCTGCTATGTTGTGTTGTTAGTGGTGGGTTAGCTGCTCTGCTAGTTTGTGTTTGTTGGTGGGTGAGCTCTGCTGCTATGTTGTGGTAGTGGCGGTGTGTGAGCTGCTCTGCTATTGTGTGTTGTAGTGGGGTGCGTAGAGCTGCCTCTGCTTATCTGTTGTAGGGTGTGAGCTGTTGCTTCGTAGTGTGGGTGAGCTGCTCTAGACTATGTGTCGGTTTGGTAGTCCGGTGAGGGTGACGCTCTGCTATGTTGATGTTGTAGTGTCGGTGTGAGACTTGCTCTGATCTTATGTTGTGGTCTTGTAGTGGTGGGTGAGCTGCTTCTGCTTGTTTGTTGTTTGTAAGTGGTGGTAGCTGCTCTGCTATGTTGTGTGTAGTGGGGGTGAGTGCTTGCTATTGTTCTGTTGTGTGGTGAGGTCTTCTGCTGATGTTGTGTGTAGTGGGTGGGTTAGCGCCTCTGCAATGTTGGTGTTTGTAGTGGCTGGCCGTTAGCTGCTCACTATCTATTTTGTGTGCTGTTGTAGGTGGTTAGCTATGCTCTGCAATCTTGGTTGTAGTGTGGGTTAGGCTGCCGCTCACAGGCATACGTCATTGTGTTCTCGCCAATGTAAGTTGGGTTGAGCGTTACTGCTGCTCTGCACTTGTCTATTTACACACACACAAACACTCTTTGTGATTCTATGTGTTAGGGCTCTTTCACGCTAGCTCATTCACCAACATACCTGATCATAGTACTCTGCCATTAAAAGGCCTTGKCTAGATGGTGCCAAACTCTCCCATCCATTTAGGATTGAGGCCTTCAGGTTTCTTACAGCTGATCAAAAGTAATGTATGAATGCAAACCGAAGTGCACTTATTCGATGTGCATTTGTCAGGARTGTACTCTATTGTTACCCCTCTGCAGCCTTTAGTCAAAATATAGTCCCGTTTCCTCTTCCTCCACCTTCCCATTGGCACTGCTTGCTGTTGTCTTTGGACATGTTCATCCCTCCATTCCTTTCTCAGAGAGAGAAAGAGACTTTCTCCCTGACAGAGCAAATTGTCTCCTGTCGTTTCCAGCTTCATAAACATCAGGGCTTAGCAGGTTCTGATTTCCCTTCACATAATTACCTGATTCTTAGCAGCTTTTCCTTCTACCTCCCGAGGGGCAAGGTGACTGAGCGTGCGTGTGTGTGTGTGAGATGTCTGTTGCAACTATAGCCAGTTCCAGCTTTTTACTGGAAATCAGATTGTATTAATGCCATAGTGCGAGACTACTGTAGACTGACTCCAGATCAGTGTCATGATACTGCTATTAATAAGGCCATTGTTTGAGAATGTAAAAGCATGATACTAGCGTACCTGAATGTTTTGTGGCATAAACTTTAGTTGTCATAACACCGATGGATGTCTGTTATGTCATTTATTATGACAGTGGGGCTTCTGACAGAGGGTCCAGCTGAAGTGTTTCTGAAGTGTTACCACTGAGCACAGTGTGTGTCTAAACTGAAGTGTTACCACTGAGCACAGTGTGTGTCTAAACTGAAGTGTTACCACTGAGCACAGTGTGTGTCTAAACTGAAGTGTTACCACTGAGAACAGTGTGTGTCTGAACTGAAGTGTTACCACTGAGCACAGTGTGTGTCTGAACTGAAGTGTTACCACTGAGCACAGTGTGTGTCTAAACTGAAGTGTTACCACTGAGCACAGTGTGTATCTAAACTGAAGTGTTACCACTGAGCACAGTGTGTGTCT
>NC_036874.1:6704920-6706198 GCF_002910315.2 Salvelinus sp. IW2-2015 | reverse complement strand
TCTGCTATGTAGATACTGGTCTAACACATTTCTAGTGGTGATAAGACGTTCCCCATGCCTGTCCAGTGTGTGTGGCGGTAGCAGAATGAGTGTTTGTCTGTGAGCTCAGGTTCATCTGATAGGGAGTCTCTCGGCTCCTGGGTTGGGTTTAATGAGGGACCGGAGTACAGCTCTACACAGTGCATCTGTCTGTCCTGACTGACTCCCAACATACCACTCCAACCAGAGGAAGTAGGACATGTCACAGAGCAAGGCACGCTCTAATCGGATCCATATTTAGCATATGTAGCACCTCGAACATGCAACACACAGCACCGTCACCTGCAGAAGCACACACACACACACACAGCATGTTCTGCTGGCGAAATGCCCTGTGGATCAGGGGTCTGCGTGTTGCATGTTAATCCCACTATCGCAGGGTTCCAGCCAACACACCTCTCTCCAGCTGAGCTCAGTTACAGGTAACTGCCAAAATAATGGAAACACTAATATAAATGTCTTAATAGGGCATTGGGGCCACCATGAGCCGCAAGAACCTCTTGAATGCACCTTGGTATAGATTCTACAAGTGTCTGGAACTCTATTCGAGGGATGCGACACCATTCTTCCATGAGAMATTCCATCATTTTGTGTTTTGTTGATGGTGGTGGAAAACGCTGTCTCAGGCACCRCTACAGAATCTCCCATAAGTTTTCAATTGGGTTGAGATCTGGTGACTGAGATATATACACACCCTTTAAAATCCTTATGCTTCTTTGAGACCCCTCTTTCAAAGTCACTGAGTTCTCTTCTTCTAGCCATGGTAGCCAAAATAATGGTCAACTGGACATTTTGTATACATGACCCTAAGCATGATGGGAGGTTAATTGCTTAATTAACTCAGGAACCACACCTGTGTGGAAGCACCTGCTTTCAATATACTTTGTATCCCTCATTTACTCAAGTGTTTCCTTTATGTTGGCAGTTACATGTATATACATGGAGAGAGGGATGGCAATTTAAAATTTAAAATTGTATTTTATTTATTGGTGCGTGACTGTTATTGAAAGTTGTATTGTCAATCTTGTTTTGTATTTAACGCCACTTTAAATGTGTACATGACACTGCAACAAAATTTCCCCATGGGGACAATAAAGTAAGTAAGCTTTCAAGGGAAGGATAGCGGGAGAGAAAGAAAGGGTGAGGGAGGGAAATAGGTGAGAGGGAGGAAAATGAAGGAGAGAGAGGGATAGAAGAGGAAGAGGAGAAGCAGTGTGGTTGAGAGAAATGTTTTTTTTT
>NC_036874.1:6695823-6698360 GCF_002910315.2 Salvelinus sp. IW2-2015 | reverse complement strand
GTTCTTTTTACAGAAGGCACTGCATATTCTCCTCATTGAGTTGTGTTTTGACCTGTGGAGCAGCATTCCATCCTGGTACATAAGAACACACACACACACACACACACGTCACGTAAACCTTACATCACACTATTCCCATTCCATTTGCCATCGTTCCTCTAATCAAGGCCTCAAGGATCCAGGTGAACAATCGATACAGTCCTCCGATCGTTTTCTCTGGCTCTGTTGTTATTTCAGCAGTCACCCGGACATACTATGGCAAATGCTCCCGCTATTGTAATCTGCCTTGAGCGGTTGTGTTTTACAGCAGTCACACACCGCCCGGATAGTTATGGCAAATGGCTTCCCGCTATTTGTATCTGCTGCGAATTGTGTTTTCAGCAGTCACCCGGATAGTATGGCAAATGGGCTTCCCGCTATCGTAATCTGCTGCCGGCTTTGTGGTTTCACATCACCCGGATTAGTATGGCAATGGCTTCCCGCTATTGTTAATCTGCTGCGGTTGTGTTTTCAGCAGTCACCCGGATAGTATGGCAAATTGGCCTTCCCGCTATTTGTAATCTGCCTGGCGGTTGTGTTTTCAGCAGTCACCCGGATAGTATGGCAAATGGCTTCCACTATTGTAATCTTGCTGCGGTTGTGTTTTCAGCAGTCACACGATAGTATGGCAAATGGCTTTTCCCGTATTGTACATCTGCTGGCGGCTTGTTGTTTTCAGCAGTCACCCGGATAGTATGGGCAAATGGCTTCCGCTATTGTAATCTGCTGCGGGTTGTGTTTTTTCAATACATACGAGAGGGAGAGGAACTTTCTGGCTGCTGACTTTCACATTGTTTTGGCTGAACTTTAGAGGTTACCGGCCCGCTCTCAATAATTCACAAGTTCCCCCCCTGGCCCCCCGCTAATGCAGCTGCCTTTTTTTGGCTCGCGTTCTCCTTTTCTCTCTCTCCCTCGTTTCTTTGCCCCCCGCCCCCCCTCCTCTCATCTTGTTTTCCCGCTAAATGAGTGATAATACAACGCCACTTATTTTAATGGGACTTTTGACTCATTGAATGATTTTGTCCAGAATGACCGGATTTGGCCCATACTGTGTCTTGTTGAAGTGCACAGCGTAGTGTACACACATGTTTTAGTTTCTCTTTCCCTCTGTCTCTCAATCTACTATATATCTATAAAATCCATCTTCATCTGTCTCTGAGTCCCACTCTCTCTTTCTCCTCCTCTATCTCTCTCTTGTCACCTTTATCTCTCTATCTCCCACACTTTCTGCCTTTAGCTTTCTCTCTACAGATCTCCCTCTCACACTCACTCCCTTCCTCTGACGTCTTGTCTGTTTTTTATTATTGGGAATGGGGAGCTGGAGCTGCCCAGTTAGCCTCTGTGTGTGAGTTTGGCACAGACCAACAGACCAATGCCCATGTGTCTTTGATTCTTTGACTGTGTGTGTGTGCCACCGCAGGATGCTCTGTTTAGAAACTCCACCCCTCCGCTCAGCTTGGTCTGTCCTGGGTTCGTGGGGGAGGCAGCGCCTTCTGATTTTTATTGTTATTTCACTCTTTATTCATCTCAGATGGCAACCCAGTCCCCCTGTCCTGTCCACCACACTACCTTCTTTGTTCTCTGTCTCTGTCTGTCTCTGTCTTTCCTCTTTCCCTGGTTACAGGTTTGGTAGTCTGATTTAAATCACTAAGTAGTGCATTTCTAGATAAGAGCCAAGTATTCCATTAATACATAAGTACACACTGACAGTAACACCCCCCACACACACACATGCACACAAACACCTCAGAGGTGGCATGCACTTAGCTTTGACCCTAGAGCTGCGGTGTCTGCTCGTTTTCATCCTTACCTCATAATCATCATATGATACAGACCTGGGAAACCTGGTGGATTGTTAAGCCTGTCAGTGTGCCAGGTAGAAATCTAAACCAGTCAACTGGGCAGCTCTCAAGGACTCACACCCCCCACACTGATATGATAGTAGTTGCATTACATTGCTATAAAAAGAATGTGTTAACGTACACTACMGGTCTAARGTTTTAGAACACCTACTCATTCAAGGGTTTTTCTTTATTTCGACTATTTTCTACATTGTAGAATAATAGTGAAGACATCCAAACTATGAAATAACACATGGAATCATGTAGTAACCAAAATATATTTTATATTTGAGATTCTTCAAAGTAGCCACCCTTTGCCTTGATGACAGCTTTGCACACTCTTGGCATTCTCTCAACCAGCTTCACCTGGAATACTTTTCAGGCTTGAAGGAGTTCCTACATATGCTCAGCACTTGTTGGCTGCTTTTCCTTCACTCTGCGGTAATTTGTGGAATTTCCTTTCCTTCTTAATGCGTTGGAGCCCTCATCAGTTGTGTTGTAAAGGTAGGGGGGTATAGCAAAGAAATAGTCCTTTTGGTAAAAAGACCAATCCATATTATGACAAGAACAGCTCAAAATAAGCAAAGAGAAAACGACAGTCCATCATTACTTTAAGACATGAAGGTCAGTCAATACGGAAAATTTTCAAGAACTTTG
>NC_036874.1:6691573-6695564 GCF_002910315.2 Salvelinus sp. IW2-2015 | reverse complement strand
TGCCTTTGATCTGGATCCAATTTAGATGTTCTGGTTCCACCGCGTGTCTTTTGAGACGAGCAGTAGATGAACGATGTTCTCCGCATGTGTATTTCCCACCTAAGCATGGAGCCAGGTGTCGTCTGTAGGTGTGGGTGCTTTCTGTGACCTGCTCTGTATTTATTTTAGAATCAAGACAACCACTTAACCACATGGCTACCACAGCATTCTGCAGTGATACGCCATCCCATCTTTGGGCCTGTCGACTATCATTTTTTGCAACAGGACAATGACCCAACACACCTCCAGCTGATATTAACGGGCTATTTTACCAAGACTGAGTAATGGCAGTGCTGCAATCATAACCTGGCCCTACAACCTCCGAAACCTCAACAAACTGAGATGTTGGGATGATCGGAGCTTTTAAGAAGGCACAACTGTTAATTGAAATGCATTCCAGGTGACTACCTCATGAAGCTGGTTGAGAGAATGCCAAGAGTTTGCAAAGCTGTCATCAAGGCAAAGGGTGGCTATTTGAAGAATCTCACATTTAAAAAAGAAAATACATTTTTTGATTTATCACTTTTTTTGGTTGCTACATGATTTCATATGTGTTATTTCATAGTTTTGATGTCTTCACTATTATTCTACAATGTAGAAAATAGTAAAAATAAAAATAAACCMTTAAATGAGTAGGTGCTCTAAAACTTTAGACCGGTAGTATATGTTAAGTGAGTCTTATCTGATGGTCCTGCTTCGTGGAACGTACCACAGAGAGGCTTGGATGGATTGCTCTAACAGACCCTACACAGGGTCTTGACCCCAAAAGGTCAAAGGTGGCCATTTAGCGCCCTGCTGATCTGTCCCCGAGATCCCTAATGGGTCTCTGCAAGTGTCAGTATGTGCTCCCACACACACACCCTAACAACAAAACACTACACCGTTTAATACTCTTGCAGACACTCTCTCACACACATGCACAAACATTCTCTCTTTTACAGTCTCTTTCACGGTCTCACACATGCTCACACACACAATGATTCTCTGTGCACTCCAAACACCTTCAGCACACTTTCCCTCTCTGCTCTGTGTGCTGTGCGCATTACCCTGCCGACCCCTCTTGACCCGTCTTCTCCAAGGGGTGGGTGGCCGAGGTCACCTAAGGTCAAAGCGAAATGTCCTCCGCTTAGCTCAGGCCCTGAGGGAAGGAGTGAGTGGGAGAAGGAAGGAGAGGGGGGAAGGAGATACGACAGGGATTTGTGTCCTGTTCCTTTGTTGTTATTGTTGTTCTACGCTGGGCGCTAATGGTGTGGTAACACTTAGACTGTCTGGTCACTATTTGCWCGCGGCGTCAGGGTCGAGGGGTTAAAAGCAAGCCTGCCCCCGTTTTTGAAAAGGAGAGTGATGGAGGGAGAGGGCTTGTCACGCTGTCAGAGCGTCTGACGGAGCGCAGAGAAAGTGCTGKCCCTTTTGGTTTCKCTGCCTCTTCTCCCACTCCTTTCTTTTTCTTCCTTTGACTCTCTCTCCCCTCGTAATCTGTTTCTTCCTTTTTTCTCCACTCAGCCACCGTCTCTCCTCCTCTMTGGCGCTGTGTGTGCTCATGTTAAGGGTTCTTGTCTGACCTTTGACTGCCTCCATGTATAGTAGAACGGTGTTGGAGTTGGTGCTACAGAACACACTACCCTCCTGKGCCTCGTGTCAGCAGGAAGAGCCAGGGACAGAGAAGAATACAACGAGAGMGATGGAGAAGAGGGAAACAGACGACCTGCCAACCTGCACACATTTTGCGTACCATGCAGGCAATTTGAGGTCAAAGTACGCTGGTACAAAAAACACCCCTAAAATACCAATATGGTGTAATTGCAGACTGCAATTTGGGGCGTTTCTTGGTGTGGGTGCTCCTTGATATCAGGAAATGCTCATTGATACCTGCCATTGGTCAGTTCCGGTGTTATGAGACTAATGGTTTTTCGACACAGATTTGTTTTCATAACAGGTTAGGATAACTAGCGTGACATGTTAGGATAGTTAACGTGGCCGGCATCAATGGGTGTAACTTGACATAAAGAAACGGCGATGTAAAAAAATAACGCCCCTAATTGCGCTAACACTTTCCTTCCCAGGAAGTTATGTTAGGCCTACTAATCTTTAACATGTTAAGGAATCAATTCTTCATCTGTCTTCTTGATATCGCTGTATGTCAACAGTAGGCTGCTAATGATGTGATTATAGTCAGTTCACCAACGGCAACAAGGCATGTTGAATGAATGGTAGTCTAGTAGTCAGACCGAACTTGATGGATGAGGTCAGGGATGGAGATCTGGAACCAGCTCATATAGACCTAGTTCTAGACTACTACAGTCAAGCGTAGACTACTACAGTCAGCTAGACTACTACAGTCAGACTAGACCTACTACAAGTCAAGCTAGACTGGCTACAGTCAGCTAGCTGCTACAGTCAGCTAGATGCTACAGTCAACTAGACTGCTACAGTACAGATGCTACTCAGGCTAGACTACTACAGTCAACTCAGCGACTGCTACCACGTCAGTCAGCTAGACTCCGACAGTTCAGTCAGCTAGACTGCTTAGCGACGAGTCAGCTGACTGCTACAGTCAGCTTAGATCGCTACAAGTCAGCTAGACTACTACAGTCAACTATACTACTAAAACAGTCACTAGACTGTACAAACAGTCAACTAGACTGCTACAGTCAGCTAGACTGCTACAAACAGTCAGCAGACTGCTACATTGCATCCAGTAATTTAATTATTCAAATTTTTATTTTCTCCCCAAACAAAATGAAGAAGCCAGTTTACATTTTCACTAGACTATCCACATAAAGACACCAATTAATTAGAATAATCATTACCCCTAAATTGAATCTATAAAAATGTGAAAGTGTCAATGAAACCACCTCAATTTAGTAGGGTGTTCAATCAATAACGCATCTTTTGACCAATGGGTAAAATAACATAATTGTCTAAATAATCCTAAAAGAAAACCAATGGTGCAAACCTCACCTCCCTATCACAATCCGTTCAAAAGTTWTTRTAGTTTTAGCCTTGTAGGATGGCCAGAATTAGGGTGATTTAAATCCATGGAAAGAAAGTGGTGTACATTTTGGAAAATGTTATCACGTCATCTAGGCTGGATTCTGTGCAAGAATTAAGGCTACTGGSTACATGACAGGCTCACTTTCCCGTCTTTCTTCTCGAATCCGCAGGACGTAAAAATATAGAAGTAAGATGGATATGGATTTTGAGACATGACATTAGGTTACGAAATCCAACTTTTTTATGTCATGTTATTGACATGTAACAGAAATACCCCCCTGAACATTTCAGAACATGAATAATCACATTTGTCTTGGTAAAATGTATTTTATAACATAAGGAAGTKAAATTTCAGCACCAAAGTGCTAGGCAGAGTGGGTGGAAACCCTACACAAGACTTCTGTGTTGGCTACATTGTTTGATATAATTTAAGACTCTAGGTTTCAGGAAATCAAAAATGCAAAATGCTCCAACTTCCTGAGAGGGAAGTTGACTGACCCCCTCCAGACCTCCCCCCTACCCAACCTTAGGGCTACATCAGCACCACCTTGTCAGAAAATCTTAGGGAGAGACCCATATTGTACATTTAAACAGATTTCTAGTTAGCTCTGAAGCAAAACCAATTACCAAGTACCCATAACAGTCTATAGTCTACCATTCCTAGTGAGCCAGTCTTCTGCCAACATCATTTATTAGGCAAAAAAAGGTGCACTTGCCTTTGATTTGAGCAGTGTGGGTGTCGTGCCACCGCGCTGAAGTGGTACAATTCTCAATGTTGGAAAAAGTATCCAATTGTCATACTTGAGTAAAARTAAAGATATATCTTAATAGAAAATGAATCAAGTGAAAGTCACCCAGTAAAATAGTACTTTAATAAAAATCTAAAAGTATTTTGTTTCTAAATATACTTAAGTATCAAAAGTAAAAGTATAAATAATTTCAAGCTGCTTATATTTAG
>NC_036874.1:6689487-6691284 GCF_002910315.2 Salvelinus sp. IW2-2015 | reverse complement strand
AGTAAAACCAGTCAGCCCAATATTTGTTGTTGTTGTTGACAGATAGCCAGGGGCGTACTCCAACAGATAGACATCAATTTACAAACAAAGCATTTGTGTTTAGTGAGTCCACACAGATAAGAGGCAGTAGGGATGACCAGGGATGTTCTCTTGAATAAGTGTTGTGAATTGGACCATTTTCATGTCCTGCTAAGCATTTAACATGTAACGAGTACTTTTGGGTGTCAGGGAAATGTGTTGAGTAAAAAGTACATTATTTTCTTAGGAATGTAGTGAAGTAAAAGTAAATGTTGTACTTTAAAGTATTTTTACTTAGGTACTTTAACTCCACTGAAAATTCTTCATGGTTGGCAGTTTTAGACAAGGAAAGACAGACAGATTGAAAATGAAAAGATGGCTAGGGCTGTTTTTGATCCCCATCTACCTTCTCTCTCTGACTCTGTTAGGGTATTAGAACTGGACTCAAATCAGCACCCTCCGCTTTGTGCCACAGGCACCCTTTCTCTGTGTGTATGTTAGAGTTGTCTGGTTAACGTTGTTAACCCTGCTGTCTTCACCTCTGGTTGAGATGTTTGAGCATGTAACCATGTGTGAGACTGAGAGTATGTGACTGTGTGTATGTTTTTAGGCCTGGTTAGTGTTRAGAATACTGTTTCCTGTCCTTTCCACACTTTTTAAAGTGCTGAGTCGTCATGTCTGTGTATTGACAGTGTGCTGTGTGTCTAAAACTGTTTTTTTTTTTGTGTGTGTTTTTTTTTTATACAGGTGTTGGGTCTACCACTGTGGTGGCGTTCTCTGCCTTCCTGAATGGGCAGTACCCACCAGCAGACCTGACTGGAGACGTGGCCGTATCTTACAGCTCTCCTACAGGTACACACACTGACAACCTCTTAAACACGTCGGAAACATATCACACTTGCCTCATCTCTCATGAATTGATGCTTTTAGGTTTCCCTGTCTGTGACTTATCTTACAGTAAGTCCATAGAAGTCCTGACTTCTGTCTGTAACAGCTCTGACATCTGGCTGTAACGAGATGGACTGACAGTAACAGTGCTGATAGCTGGCTGTAACGAGATGGACTGACAATAACAGTGCTGATAGCTGGCTGTAACGAGATGGACTGACAGTAACAGTGCTGATAGCTGGCTGTAACGAGATGGACTGAAAGTAACAGTGCTGATAGCTGGCTGTAACGAGATGGACTGAAAGTAACAGTGCTGATAGCTGGCTGTAACGAGATGGACTGACAGTAACAGTGCTGATAGCTGGCTGTAACAGTACTGACATATGTCTGTAACGAGATGTACTAACAGTAACATTGCTGATAACTGGCTGTAACAGTACTGACCTATGTCTGTAACGCGATGGACTGACAGTAACAGTGCTCATAGCTGGCTGTAACAGTACTGACATGTCTGTTACGAGATGGAGGGAGAGTAACACCGCTGATAGTTGGCTGTAACAGTACTGACATCTGGCTGTAGCAGCTCTGTACCCTTTAAAACCACTGAATGGGTAACAGCGGACTGAACTCAGCACTGTATCCATCGAAGCATCTGGTTCCAGGCAGTATGTATTTCTGGAAGACATTACTCTCCCCTCTAACCAACAAAACCCCTCTTTATTTCAATTAAAATGTCATGGGTTTTATTATTTCACTTGATTCAAAGCGGCTCACAAAAAAGAGGCATTTGTACTATTGTTTCCCTTGGACTGTCTGTGTTGGCAGCGCCTTGTGGAAAGGTTCCCTGAAAGCACATTAAATGTGAAATGGCTTGGAAATATCGAGGCGTTT
>NC_036874.1:6681585-6688237 GCF_002910315.2 Salvelinus sp. IW2-2015 | reverse complement strand
AAGGTCTGTTCTGTTATTCTGTCTGTCTCATTGTCTATTGTCAGTCTCAAGTCTGCTGTCTGTGTCTAAGGTAGAGCCTTTGCCTTCTGAGCACACATTTAATAAAAGAGACCGACAGTGACTGAGATGACTTATGTGCGGATGGGGTGCATCAAGATTTGTTGGCATCATCATTCAGCAATCAACAGGAGTCTACTTTCACCCGTCCAGGTCTTCATTTGGTRCAGATAAAGGAGAAAACGCGAGGAGACGACTCCACTTTCCAGAGAGATGAGAGGGAGGGAGGAGAGAACAGGGAGACGAGAGAGGTGGAACGGAGTGGAGGAGGGAGAGACTAAAGCAGGGGATGAAGTAGTGAGGGAGGGATGAAGGGAGGGGTGAAAGGGGGCAGGGGTGTGTGTAAAGTGAATGAGTGGGCTCCAGTGTTTACGTGCCCTGGGCCAGGGCCCTTTAAAGTGACTGTGTTGTGTTTGTGTTTCTCCTGCTTTGCTGCTGGCCCAAATGAAAGAGCTCAACCCTGCAGGTAAGTAGACTGGGCTCTGCTCTGGGAAGCACAGGAAGAGCCCACAGCCCACTGTTTATGTTCCCCCGTAACTCGATATAGCTAGAGAGAGACACACACACACACACACACACACACACACAGTTTCACATACACACTTTTGGTTACACGTACTGTACACATGGGCACGCCACGTACACATGCAGACACTTATGCACTTGTATCTACTAGCTCCCACACACATACACAGACTACATATTACAGCTAAATAGTTGGGTGTCTAGTTCTGAGTAGCGTTTGTTTATTTCTGTCTGTCCGTGCCTCTGTCTGTTCATATGTGCTGTGATACAGTAGATGTCCTCCCTTTGATCAGTGACACACACACACACTCCGACGTTTCATCGCATCGATGACATCATTACAGCTGCACAATGAACAGGATCCCTTACGGTCGCCCTGGGGTCAAATATACAGAGTGGTCAGAGAAACTTAACACACACTCAGTGAGATATCATGCAGTATGACTAGTGCTGGTGTAATCAGGCTGCTGAGGTTCCAGACTACTTACATTATCCATTGAGAGAGGATGATTGATAGCACATGTTGCTGTGTGTTGACAGCACATGTTGCTGTGTGTTGACAGCACATGTTGCTGTGTGTGCTTAAAAGCAACGATTTTAGGGAAAATAATATTACATACAAGATATTCATATTCAACTTTGGAGAAAAGTAGCCCACTCTCATAACKACTRCAGAAACCCTCATAGGCCTCATATCTACCAGTGACCCCATAGTGAGGTCAGGTGTGTCGACCATGAGTTGGCAACAATGACAGCTCAGGTGAGACAATACACACACACATGGCCCATGCAGGTAAATCACTGTGGCGATTGAGGGTCGTAACTCTGCCGTGGCAGCCTGAGAATACACATGGGGTGCATACGGTGTGTAAAGAGGTGGGACCAGTTTAGATTTACAGGCAGGGCGTCCCCCCTTCCTAAACACACACACTGTTTGTCTTTAGAGAGTGCCGACTAGTCAATGGCGGCTGGGGACCTGAAAGGGGAAAAATGTTTCCCCTAGTTCTTTCTGGTCTACGTCTTCTCTCTTGCTATCATTCCCTACTTCTCACTCCTTTCTTTTCTCCCTCCAGCTTTTTCTCTCAACTTCAGTCAGTCCCCTCTACACCCCCCCCTCTTTCTTTCAACCACACCCCTCATTGTTGCCCATTGAAAAACCTTTCAAGACCTTTAACCATCACTTTAATAATTCTAGTCGTCTAAAGGCCACAGTGTGTCTGTGGTCAAAACGTCCTCTCGATTCGCCAACCTTCCAATACCCTCAATATGGGTTTTCACAGTTTGAAGTGCTTTTAAACAGCACGTCTACAGGTTATCTCTTAGCAGAGAACACATTGACAAAAAAAGAGAGAGGAAGAGGGAGAAAAGAAAGGGGGGGAAAAGAGGAAAGCGAGGGAAGAATAACTGAAGAGAGGGAGGTAGGGAGAACACTGTGTCTATACTCTGGGTCCCTAAGGTTGTGATTTTGCTCCATTATATTAGTGGTTGCTGCTACATAAGCCGGGGGGATGTAAAGCACCTACAGTACACGGCTTAGGTTACCTGGCCASACATAACAGGGAAGGATTATACTCGCACTGGCTAGCGATGGGCCTGGCTCGCTACTGGAAAAGACCCTGCGTTTTCTTTTCTCTACACTTCATTTTTTCTTGCCCTCTCAGCTCTCTTCCTCGAGAGCGAGCGACTCTTGCACTGTTTYTGCTCTCTTGCGCTATGCCTCGGCTTGAACACTTTTTCTCTCTTTCATTCCCTTTCCGTCTGTCTTTCTATTAATCGCTCTCTTTATCACCTTTCCCTATTTCTCTTTTCTCTCGTGTGWAAGGATGGAAAAGAGAGAAAAAAGGGAATTTCCCCCCGAGCAGTCTCTCGCTCTCTCTCTTGTCTCTCTCTGTTATTCCAGCCAGGGTTCTGGCCAGCTCAACATCGTCAGCCAACTCTGGAAGAGTTATTGTTGGCCACCTYGGCCTGTAATGCTCCCCAGTGCTGTTTTAGGAGTTCCCTTAACTAGAGATCCTCCAAAAACATCCACAACTCGCTTATTTGAGATGTTTGTGTGAGTCTCTCACAGATTTTTTAAATTGTATTTATTTAACCTTTCAATGAACCCTTCCTGGTTAAATAAGATTTGAAATGTATTTTTCAAGAGCGTCCTGGCCAAGATAGGCAGCACCAAGTCATTACACAATTACAGTAAGACAACATGAAAAACTACAAGTAATCTAGWAAAAACCATAGAATTCACAAGAGCATAACAAAATCTTAAAACAGCAAATTAAAAACATTGACAGGTCAGGGAATCAGTCTCAAAATCCTTCATCAGTGAKTTAAAAACACCAATCGGGACAAGTTCTTCCAGTTTAAAAGTATTTTGTAAGGCATTCCAAGCCGATGGCGCAGAGTACATAAAAGCCCTTTACCAAATTCAGTTTCGGACATTTGGAACAGTTTGCAGGATAAAGTCCTGCGAACGAAGAGAGTACCCACCACGTTTCTGAACAATAAAAATGCCAAAATAAAATGGTAGTAAACCAAAAAATGGCTTTGTAAATAAAAGTATACCAGTGACTGAGCCTACGAGTGACTAGAGAAGGCCAGCCAACCCTGGTATACAAAGTGCAGTGGTGCGTCAGGGTTTTGCAGTTTAAAATAAATCTCAATGTGCCATGGTAAAGGCTGTCAATTGATCTCAAACACTGAGCGGAAGCATTCATATATAAAATATCCCCATAGTCTAGTAATGGCATGCATATACTGTAGCTGATACTAGCCTCCTGGCTTCAAAAGAAAAACAAGCCTTATTCCKAAAATAAAGTTGTTGAATWTGCAATTTAAAAGACAGGCCATTGTCAATTAAAATTCCAAGATATTTATATGAGGTTACAGTCTCTCTCATTACAGTCTCCCTCCGATTTGACACACTGAACTCTGTCTGAGAAGTAGTTGGTGAATCAGGCGAGGCAGTCATTTGARAAACCAAGGCTGTTGAGTCTGCCGATAAGAATGTGGTGATTGACAGTCGAAAGCCTTGGCCAGGTCGATGAATACAGCTGCACAGTATTGTCTCTTATCGATGGCGGTTTATGATATCGTGTAGGGACCGAGCTGGCTGAGGGATGCACCCATGGCCAACTCGGCAACAATTGCATAGCGGAGAAGCACAGCTGGGATCAAAATGAGTCGGTGATCTGTTTCGTTACTTGCTTTCGAAGACCTTAGAAAGCAGGGTAGGATAGATATAGGTCTGTATCAGTTTGTTCTAGAGTGTCTCCCCTTTGGAAGAGGGGATGACCGCGGCAGCTTTCCAATCTTTGGGATCTCAGACGATACGAAAAGAGTTTGAACAGGCCTAGTAAATAGGGGTTGCAACATTTTCGGCTGATCATTTTAGAAGAGAGGTCTAGATTGTCTAGCCCCCGCTGTTTGTAGAGGTCCAGATTTGCAGCCTTTCAGAATATCAGCTATCTGTATATTGGGTGAAGGAAGAAATGGGGAGGCTTGGCAAGTTAGCTGTGGGGGTGCAGGGCTGTTGACCGGGTAGGGTAGCAGGTATAAAGCATTGGCCAGCCGTAGAAAATTCTTATTGAGATTCTCAATTATCGCAGATTTATCGGTTGGTGACAGTGTTCCTATCTCAGTGCAGTGGGCAGCTGGGAGGATCTGCTCTTATCTCATGGACTTTACAGTGTCCAGAACTTTTTGGAGTTTGTGCTACAGGATGCAAATTTATTTTTGAAAAAAGCTAGCCGTTGCTTTCCTAACTACGCCTGTGTATATTTGTTCCTAACTTCCCTGAAAAGTGACCATATGCGGGGGCTATTCGAATGCTAATGCAGTACGCCAACATGGATGTTTTGTGCTGGTCAAAGGCAGTCAGATCTGGAGTAACCAAGGCTATACTGCTTCCTGGTTCTACATTTTTTTGAATGGCAGCTTATTGAAGATGGTGAGGAAAGCACTTTAAAGAATAACCAGGCACTCCCTCTACTAGCGGAATTGAGGTCAATATCTTCCAGAGAATACCCGGCAGGTCGATTAGAAAGCCTGCTTCTGATAGTGTGTTAGGAGCATTGACTAGAGATGAGGGGTGGTCGTTTGACCGCAGACCCATTACGGACCAGGCAATGAGCAAGTTGATTGCGCTGAGATCCTGTGACGACAGCGAGAGTGTATTTGGAGGCAGGTGGTTAGGTTATACTTCATGAGGGTGCCCGTGTTTACGGCATTTGGAGCGTTGTACCTGGTAGGTTCATTGATCATTTGTGTGAGATTGAGGGCATCAAGCTTAGATTGTAGGATGGCCGGGGTATTAAGCATGTCCCAGTGTAGGTCACCTAACAGCACGAGCTCTGAAGTTAGATGGGGGGGCAATCAATTCACATATGGTGTCCAGGGCACTGCTGGGGGCAGAAGGTGGTCTATAGCAATGGTGAGAGACTTGTTTCTGGAAAGGTGGATTTAAAAAAAAAAGTAGAAGCTCAAATTGTTTGGGCACAGATCTGGATAGTAAGACAGAACTCTGCAGGCTATCTTTGCAGTAGATTGCAACTCCGCCACCTTTGGCAGTTCTATCTTGTCGGAAAGTGTTATAGTTAGGGATGGAAATTTCAGTGGTTTTGGTGGTCTTCCTAAGCCAGGATTCAGACACGACTAGGACATAGGGGTTGGCAGAGTGTGCTAAAGTAGTGAATAAAAAAAACTTAGGGAGGAGGCTTCTAATGTTAACATGCATGAAACCAAGGCTTTTACGGTTACAGAAGTCAACAAATGAGAGCGCCTATGGAATGGGAGTGGAGCTAGGCACTGCAAGGCCTGGATTAACCTCTACATCACCAGATGAATAGAGGAGGAGTAGGATAAGGGTAAGGCTATAAGAACTGGTCATCTAGTACGTTCGGAACAGAGCGTAAAAGGAGCAGGTTTCTGGGCACGGTAGAATAGATTCAAGGCATAATGTACAGACTAAGGTATGGTAGGATGTGAATACAGTGGAGGTAAACCTATGCATTGAGTGATGATGAGAGAGATATTGTCTCTAGACACATCATTTAAACCAGGTGAAGTSACCGCATGTGTGGGASCTGGAACTAAAGGGTTAACTAAGGCATATTGAGCAGGGCTAGAGGTTCTACAGTGAAATAAGGCAATAATTACTAACCAAAACAGCAATGGACAAGGCATATTGACATTAGGGAGAGGCATGCGTAGTCGAGTGATCATAGGGGTCCAGTGAGTAGCTCGGCGGGCCGCAGACACGGCGATTCAGACAGCTAGCGGGCCGGGGCTAGCAGATGGGCATTCAGGGGACGTCGCGACGGAGGAGATAGTTGTAGCCCCCGCGTGCTGTTACGTCGGCAGATCAGTTGTCATGGATCAGCAGGGCTCTGTGTGGTTATTAAAGGGTCCAGGCCAATTGGAAAAATAGGTATAGTGGCCAAAGAATTTGTCTGATGGGCCTCTTCAGCTAACAGTCCGATATGCTCTATACAGCTAGCAGGCCGCGGCTAGCAGATGGGCATTCAGGGGATGTCGTGACGGAGGAGCCAGTTGAAAAACCCCCTCGGGCGAATTACGTTGGTAGTCCAGTCGTGATGGGTCGGTAGGGCTCCGTGTCGGCAGTAAAAGGGGTCCAGGCCAATTGGCAAAATAGGTATTGTAGCCCAAGGAGTGGCTGATGGACCTCTTCGGCTAGCCGGGAGATGGGCCTAGCGAAGGCTAGCTCCAGGCTAATTGGTTCTTGCTTCAGGACAGAGACGTTAGCCAAGAGTGGCCACTCGGATAGCAGCTAGCTAGCTGCGATGATCCAGGTGAAAAGGTTCAGAGCTTGCGGTAGGAATCCAGAGATATGGAGAAAAATAAGTCCGATTTGCTCTGGTTTGAGTYGCGCTGTGCAGACTGGCGAGAGTTGTCCGGGCTAAAGGTAGCTGATGACCGCTAGCAGTGGCTAGCTGACTACTAGCTGGCTTCTGTTGGGGGTTCCGGTTTAAAAGTAAAGAAAATAGCAGATCCGTACCACATTGGGTGAGGCGGATTGCAGGAGAGTATGTTGAAGTTGAGGTTAAGAAAAATATTT
>NC_036874.1:6645301-6676398 GCF_002910315.2 Salvelinus sp. IW2-2015 | reverse complement strand
AAGAATGTGAAAATGTTCAGAATGCTAGTTAGAGAGAGTGATGTTATTTCAGCTTTTATTTTTCATCACATTCCAGTGGGTCAGACGTTACATACATCAATAGTATTTGGTAGCATTGCCTTTAAATTGTTTTAACTTGGGTCAAAGTTTCAGGTAGCCTTCCACAAGCTTCCCACAATAAGTTGGGTGAATTCTTGGCCCATTCTCTTGACAGAGCTGGTGTAACTGACTCAGGTTTGAGGCCTCCTTGCTTGAACATGCTTTCAGTTCTGCCCACAGATTTTCCTATAGGATTGAGGTCAGGGCTTTGTGATGGCCACTCCAATACCTTGACCTTGTTGTCCTTAAGCCATTTTTCCACGAATTCCATTGCCGATTTGGAAACCCATTTGCGACAAAGCTTTAACTTCCTGACTGATGTCTTGAGATGTTGCTTCAATATATCCACATCATTTTCCTCCTCATGATGCCATCTATTTGTGTGAAGTGCACCAGTCCCTCCTGCAGCAAAGCACCCCCACAACATGATGCTGCCCCCGCTGCTTCAACGGTTGGGATGGTGTCTTCAGCTTGCAAGCTCCCCTTTTTCCTCCAAACATATGATGGTCATTATGGCCAACAGTTCTATTTTTGTTTCATCAGACCAGATGACATTTCTCCAAAAAGTACGATCTTGTCCCCATGTGCAGTTGCAAACCGTAGTCTGGCTTTTTTTATTGCGGTTTTGGAGCAGTGGCTTCTTCCTTGCTGAGTGGCCTTTCAGGTTATGTCGATATATGACTCGTTTTTACCTGTGGATATAGATACTTTTGTACCTGTTTCCTCCAGCATCTTCACAAGGTCCTTTGCTGTTCTGGGATTGATTGCACTTTTCCACCATAGTACGTTCATTTCTAGGAGACAGAACGCGTCTCCTCCTGAGCGGTATGACGGCTGCGTGGTCCCATGGTGTTTATACTTGCGTACTATTGTTTGTACAGATAACGTGGTACCTTAGGCATTTGGAAATTGCTCCCAAGGATGAACCACACTTGGAGGTCTACAATTTTTTTCTAGGTCTTGGCTAATTACTTTTTATTTTCCCATGATGTCAAGCAGAGGCACTGAGTTTGAAGGTAGGCCTTGAAATACATCCACAGGCACACCTCCAATTGCCTCAAAGATGTCAATTAGCCTATCAGAATCTTCTTAAGGCCATGACATAATTTTCTGGAATTCTCCAAGCTGTTTAAAGGCACAGTCAACTTAGTGTATGTAAACTTCTGACCCACTGGAATTGTGATACAGTGAAATAATCTATCTGTCTGTAAACAATTGTTTGGAAAAATACTTGTGGTCATGCACAACGTAGATGTCCTAACCGACTTGCCAAAACTTAGTTTGTTAACAAAGAAATTTGTGGATGGTTGAAATACAGAATTTTAATGACTCTTGTATGTAAACTTCCGACTTTAACTGTATATAGCCACCACCCCCCAACTTTCTTTACGATCAGTCACCCAGCGACAATGTTCGTTTTCTCCAGAGTTCAGTAAAGTCAGATGCACAAAGCAATACCACAAAAATTGTCATTTTCTCAGAGAGTGTAAGAAATAGAGGCCAAGGAGAAGGTAAGGGGAGGAGAGGACATGTGTGTGTGTGTATTTCTGGGTGTGGGGTCCATTGAGAAAAAGGTTGGGGATTGTGAGCTGCCTCTGACAGCCAGGCGGAGAGCGAGGAGGAGCAGCTTGGACGAGACACTCCGCGGAGGGAAAGCTGAAGAAATAACTCAGGCCAGCCAGAGATAGGATTACTTGGTAAACTTCAAATAAAGAAGTGCAAATAGTGTTTTTATTTTATCTGAGTTGAGGGAGAACAAGCGATCTTTACACCAGCAAAACCAAATGGTTTGCACTACACAACAAGGACATTGTGGATTTACTCAACCATAAATGAATAGGTTAATTAGTAGGTTCAAATCTACTAGTCACAGACCAACGACTTGACATCTGCCATCTTGATTTCTGCATATGGAACCTATGGAACCTATCCGATTTTTCTTCAGCATAGTGAATATGCATGAAATTATCTCAATCATATTATGAATGTGATGGGTTTTAAGAGGAAATGACTAAAGGGAAAGTGGTTAAGGGGATTTTCTATCAGAAGTAGTTTGCCTTGGGTACTTACTCGATAGAAAATCACCTTAAAGCCGTTGCGATATTTGCTAACTTGCCGCCTTTTAGCAATACATCCTCTCTCTTCCTCTTAAGAGAGCCACATTCAACAAAATTCACACACTAATGAATAGTCTCTTAGCATACTAAGACTTTCCCCGAGAGCTATATGGACCGCTGGGAGCCAGATAGGTACTTAACGCGAACCGGACTAAGAATGCGGGTGGAGTCGTTTCTTCTCTTGCTAGACAAAAGCGGGTGCTTGCTGCTGCCGACCCAAGCCAGGATTTTTTGGTTCCCAAACGCCATGTCTTTTGAGGACGCCTGTGTGTGGGTAATGGATGATCTCCGTATGTGTATTTCCCCACCGTAAAGCATGGAGGAGGTGTTGTAATGGTGCTTAACCAGCCATGTCTTAACCACACAAGCCACCATTGACCACGCGCACACACACACACACACACTGTGAGCTGCATGTTTCACAAAACCACCTCCTCACATTCAGCCTCTCTCTCCTCTGTCATACTCTCAGGCATCCCGAGGGTGGCCCAGTGTAAGTTCTCCCTGCCCCTCCGTCTGGTCTGCTGCCCCTCCGCCCCCTCCAAGAACGCCAAGTACAAGATCACCGTGGATACYAACAAACCACCGGTCAACCTCAGCGAGGTCTTCCCAGGTAACAGACCATAGAGATCTACCTGAGTCACCCCAGAACCTGGTTTGTACCATAGATATCTACATGACCTGTTCTCCACTGGTTCCCTGTACACCCAGGGATAGAGAGAGAGWGGTGTTCCGTGAGGATAGTGGTTAAGTTTTAAGTMTGCTTGTCTTCGATAGTGTCAACTGCATGACAGTGAGTGACATGTATTTGCCCTGGAATGGAGAGTGAGTGGTATGTATTGATGCTGTTGATAGTGTTAGTGGGAATCTAGTCTACCTGCTGTTGGTGAGCAGGTCTCAGCCCTGGGAAGCAGCTCTGACTATCAGTCATTATCTGRAGCTGGGCATGGCGTCTCCTACCACACAGGACCCCTGTCCCAGATTAGATGCATGAAGATTGTGTGCGTGCGTGCGCACGGCTCTGTGGGCAGATAAAGAACAATATGATGTGCTCTCTTCACCTTGGCTGGCGTCCTGAGGAGAGATAAGCTGCCATATCTCTGTCTGACATCCCACCACTGGAGACCCCACTGTACTGGTCCCTGAGAACCTCAGAGACAGTGTGTGTGGTAGGGAWCCCATACCATATCTCTGCCTGACATCCCACCACTAGAGTCCACACTGTACTGGTCCGTGAGAACGTTAAGTCTGTGTGTGAATAATGGGTCATTGTGGTGTTTCAGGGGACCGTTTTCATTTATGTGCCATAATCAGATATCTGTATTCTTAATCAATGAACTCTAGTTCCTATTGTTCTCACTAAATGTCCCTCTCTGTGTTGTAGACTTTCTGGAAAAGTCTGAGGACAAGGAGGGAAACGCTCTGGCCTTCCACTTCCTCTCAGGGCCCAGAGTCACTGTACTGGCCTCCAAGACCTCCCGTGAGTACACACACGCGCAGCATCCTCTAGCACTTGGTTGATGTGGAGTTGAGCTTTCTCTACCTCTCCCTTTCTCTCCCCCCCCTCCCTTCTACCCTCTCCAGAGCGCTACCGTATCCAGAGTGAGAGTTTCGAGGACATCTGGCTGGTGGTTAAGGAACTGGTGCAGCGCTTCGACCGCCACTTTGCCAAGCAGGGAGTCAAAGACTTCAGAAACAGCTTTGCAGGCCCTATACCTCTGGCTGAGTACTTTGAGACTGTCGACCACCACTTTGAGGTGTGTAATGAACACAGACACACAGTCACACACACATACATGTGTTGTGTTTCTAGGTACAGCTTTTGTCTGCAGTATTAGAAAAACATTGTGTGTGTGTGCGTGTGTGTACATGTAGCTGCGTGTGAGTGCAGAGAAGTACCAGGACCTCCTGTCAGAGCGGGCGGTCCAGTTCAGAGCCATCCAACGCCGTCTCCTGACCCGCTTCAAAGGACAAGACCCCCGCCCCCCTACAGAACCTAGACACACTTGATGGAGCGGCACCTACGCCCAGGCGTCAGGACACACACACAGTAGACCAGGACACTTCAGCAGTGCACATAGCATTAGAAACATGATGAGAGTCGTCTCTCCCCTCCCTTCTCCCTCTTCTTTTGTGAGGTGTTGTTTTTCACCTACCTCACACCGTATGGTGATTTACACACACACACACACAACACACACCACACACACACCACACACACACACACACACACCACACAGATAATGAGATAACTATGTGTGCATTACAAGAGTGATAGGCCTACACTGCAGATTTATGCACTTCCTGCTACTACTGAGGTGCTAGCTCCCACCTATGGTATACTTATAGCAGACATTCTGCTAACATTGTAGAATAATAGTGAAGACATCAAAAGTATGAAGTAACACATATGGAATCATGTAGTAACCAAAAAAGTGTTCAACAAATCAAATATATTCTATATTGAGATCTTCAAATAGCCACCCTTTGTCTTGATGACAGCTTTGCACACTCTTGGCATTCTCTCAACCAGCTTCATGAGGTAGTCACCTGGAATGCATTTCAATTAACAGGTGTGGTTTCTTTAACTTCATTTGTGGAATTTCTTTCCTTCTTAATCTGTTTGAGCCAATCAGTTTGTTGTGAAATGTAGGGGTGGGTATACAGAAGATAGCCCTATTTGGTAAAAGACTAACTCCATATTATGACAAGAACAGCTCAAATAAGCGAAGATAAACGATTGTCCATCATTACTTAAGACATGAAGGTCAGTCAGTACGGAAAATGTCAAGTGCATTCGCAAAAGCCATCAAGCGCTATGATGAAACTGGCTCTCATGAGGACCACCACAGGAATGGAAGCCCAGAGTTACCTCTGCTGACAGAGATAAGTTCATTAGAGTTACCAGCCTCAGAAATTGCAGCCCAAATAAATGCTTTACAGAGTTCAAGTAACAGACACATCTCAACATCAACTGTTCAGAGGAGACGGTGTGAATCAGGCCTTCATGGTCCAATTGCTGCTAAGAAACCACTACTAAAGGACACCAATAATAAGAAGAGACTTGCTTGGGCCAAGAAACATGAGCAATGGACATTTGACTGGTGGAAATGTGTCCTTTGGTCTGGAGTCCAAATTGGAGATTTTTGGTTCCAACCGCCGTGTCTTTGTGAGACGCAGAGTAGGTGAACGGATGTTCTCCGCAAGTGTATTTCCCGCCGTAAAGCATGGAGGAGGTGGTGTTATGGTGTGGGGGTGCTTTGCTGGTGACACTGTCTGTGATTTATTTAGAATTCAAGACACACTTAACCAGCATGGCTACCACAGCATTCTGCAGCGATACGCCATCCCATCTGGTTTGGGCTTAGTGGGATACACCGTCCCATCTGGTTTGGGCTCATTTGTTTTTCAACAGGACAATGACCCAACACACCTCCAGGCTGTGTAAGGGCTATTTTACCAAGAWGGAGAGTGATGGAGTGCTGCATCAGATGACCTAGCCTCCACAATCCCCCGGCCTTAACCAAATTGAGATGGTTTGGGATGAGTTGGACCGCAGAGTGAAGGGGGGGGGGGAGAGGAGTCCTTCCTTTTTAAATGATGATTAAACAAAGAAACCTCATTAGAAACCTCTATGGTTCAGAGTGTGTGTTGGGAGTGTGGGACAGTGTGTTTGTGGTGTCATTATACTGTGTGTGTGTGTGTGTGTTTGCCTTGATTTGAAGTTCCCATTGTGAGTGTGTGATGATGTGTGTGTGTGTGATGATGTGTCGGGTGATGAGTTCCAACTGTGTGTGGATTACTGTATTAGTTCTTTGTGAGTGTGCCTTTTGAGTGGTGTAGACTGTCTGACGTTGAAAAGTGATGGTCCCTTGCCGTCACTGTTTACAGTAGGSGCTCGTTTGGTGAGGCACTCTTTAACGCTGTTCATTAGCTCTCTTATGGCTCTGGGAGTGGGTGACATCATGACATCATTAGATATTTAATGTGTCAGTACTTAACCATTACTCTTATCTGAGTAGAACCATGCAGAGCTCACACTGTAGATCCACTCCCCATAAGGTCCACTACGAGGTGTACTCATACCCTCACCATGAGGATCAAAACTGGTACAAAACGGGTACAGTTTTAAAGGGACACTTACCTTACAAACTGGGATCAGTGTTCAAGTTTTGTTGCCGGTGAAGGGTCCAACGTTCACTTTTTTTTCTCACTGGCCCGATTTGGGCAAGGTGGCCAAAAATCTACTGTCCTGAACTGAATTTCTACTGGTGTAGTTTTTAAATTCATTGGGGGTCATGCAGGCCCTTTAGGTTGACATGTTGTTTCTTCTCTATATCCAGCTATTAATAGGCTACATTTRGTTAATTTTGAATAGGGATGGGTACTCTTAAATAATTTCACTATTCAAATAATGTAATGAAMGTTTTTKGGGTGATATTCGGATAGTCGAAATACATGTTCTAAAATAGTTTTTATTAAACTTGCGAACTTGCTTACTACGCAGCCTGTGCGACTTGGGAGGATAGGTGCCGCTCTTCCCGGTGAGTTTGACACAGTAGGGAGAGGAAGAAAGGGTAGCCATACAGACTCGTGCTAATTAGACAAACTTCTAGATGCCATAGCTTATCTATTGTTCCATCTGGTAGTGCCTGTCTTGACTGCATCAAATTGATGTTAAGAAGCTAGCTATGTTAGCCAGCTAGGTAGCTCGCTACCTAGACTAATTGAGGAGATTTTACTGGGCTTTCTGTCCTTAGGTACAACAACTACATGCAGATTGGTCCTTCTCATTTAACTAACTTAATTCCATAATTTTAATTCCATCTGGCATTGATTAGAGATCTCTCACGTTGCTCGCTTGCTACACATGGAGTTGACTGTAGACTGTGCCACTTTTATTGGGCAACAATAATAACAAACGTGTGAAACCCGTAGGCCTGCTGTAGAAGCATATATGTCTTTTTTACGGAGCGCACGTCATAAAAACTACGTTTTAGAAGTTTGGTGTTTTATTGAATTAAGTATTTCAAATGTCATGGYATATCATTGTGTGTAGCATGGATCATTTCATTTCATTTWGACAAAGCCTTTTATTGTTCAAATTGGCCTATGAGTATTATTTATTTTTGTATGAATACTCTCGCAAGTATTCGAATACTAACAACCGTTCAGATATTAGAATATTAAAATAACCAGGCCCATCCCCTAACTATAATATGTATTAAAAACCTGTGTAATATATTTTAGCAATGTAAGKCATTGTATTAATTGCATACATTTTTGTTTCTAAAGTATGTCGTTTTGACAATGTTGTTCGTGGCAGATATCTGTCTAAATGCACTGCATGTCCCAGTGCCAGCTAATGCTATTAATATATCGGTGTCTCTTTGTTTCGCTAATGCTAGTTGATGCTGTCTCAGCRCTGCTGCCAGTCCCTTAGCATTACTAGAGCCTGGAGTGATTCTCTCTATACAGTATTACTCTCTAGTCTGTCTAATGTGCTCCGGTGTCAGTCAGTCCCGCTTCCCGCCAGTGCCTGCCACCCACCGTTGATTCGGGAAGTTTCTGACACTTTATACGTGCTGTAATGTATACACGCACCCAATAATGGACGCTATCGACGGTCTACTAGGAAGAGTGATGCACGCGTCAAATAAATTATTCATATCTCTGGGTGGGTATGGGTTATATAGCCCTTCTGAAGGTCTGTGAGCTATGGTGGTTCTCACAAACTCAGCGCTTTAGTTACGACAGGGGTTGTCAGTCATGAGTCTTCATCTTTTGACATGCCAAATGTGATTGTAAATGACGGGGGTTAAAAGTTGTTTTTAGCTACAGTACATGTCTTATTGTGCTTAGTCAGGGATAGTACACTCAAATGACAAWTTTGCCTAATATTATGGATACCAAGAAAGTAGTCTGTGGACCCAGARACTCAGCAAGTGGTAAATGAGGTGCATGTGTACTTTGGATGAACTAAGTGCAGCATCATCGAATGTCAGATTGGTAAATATTATGCATCTTATCTGTGGTCAGGCTGGGCTGTCGGTTAGGAGACTTGCCCTCATTAATGCATGTTGTTTGTCATTGAGAGAACAGAGAGATACTGTGAGAGGCCTGTGTGATTTTTCTGGTCTMGTGTACATTCATATAGAGGRGGATAATATTTCCTTTGTTCATTATTTCCTCATCTCTTCCTCCTATATTTTATTCATGAAGGCCAGATGTGGCCTGCTCTATAATGTGTATGTGAGCTGGCCAGAGGTGTCTGTTTCCTCCACTTTTTATTCTCACTACTTTAAAAAAACGTTACTCATCCTGGCCCAATGGTTTATAGTTCAGCCTGGCTCACCCTTTAACTCTCTGTTTGATTAATCTGTGGCAGGTATGGAGAGGTTAGCCAGAGTGCTATCTTAGCCTAGCCTTAGCATTCCTGTTTTTCTCCTCTGCTGTTGATCTCTGAGCGAAAGCACACTGCTGTCACTCGGGACCAGGAAAGACGTTTCTGGGTGGGGGGATGCAGAGGGGAAGGAGGGTGGGATGAGTGAGGGGGAWAGCCCGGCAAGACGTTTCAATAAATATAAATATTTGCCCAGTGTTTATCTCAGGTAAAATGGCCACCGTKTTAGCGTTATCGCGCTATCCTAGCGGGCCGGGGCACTAGCTGTCTGGGAGCTGAGTTTGAGTTGAGCAGAGGCTCTCTGTAATTAGCAGTTCAAAAGCAGGAGGTGGGACGCTTTAGTTTTGACTGACAGTCCGCTCGGGGGCCTCTCGTTCCAGTAATGGAGGCTTCTCTCAGACAGCGGCTGATTTATCTGTGCCCAAATGGAGCGCTAAACACGGCTTAACACAGATCCCACTGTGTACGTGAGGCCCTCGCGATTAATGGCTGGGGCTCTCTCTGAGCGCTGTGTGTGTGTCCATTTGAATTGTGTAAATGTGTGTTTCCTCAGTAAAATACCCCGGGGTCAGGAAAAAAAGGAGAAACAGAGGAACTCCCTCAGGTCCCCCTGACCTTTCATCTGCTACGCAAACACAGACCGCACCTGAGAGACTGCMTTTCAAACTGGCCTTCGAACACACAGACACAGGATAAATGAACAKACAGCCTACCCATCATGCACATTTAGGAGTCACTGGGGCCGCCCTCTATGAATGTCTACCATATCAATGAATGACTGTCTTTCATATAGCTGACTGACATATAGGCATGTGTGGGGGACAGATAGAGTGATTGATATAGAGGAGTGTGTGTGTGACACAGTCAAGCCTCTGGAAAAGCCTGTCTTTATAAATGTGATGTCATATGGAAACCAGTGTTGTGTGKAGATAGTCTTGTTACTGCTGGGAGATCATTCTTATGGTCRTCTCGTAAAAATGTCTGAAGATGGGCATATCAGGGTACTCCTGTAGGATTTAACATTTTCGTTGCAAGGCCCATAAATAAATACCTTTCTATGTACAATACATTGATATATTATTTAAATCAATGTTAAAAAAAGTATAGAAAGAGATGGCAATATCAATGGTCATGGAGACCCACACCTCTGTACTGTATGCATACATAGAGCAGTGCCATTTAGGATGTAACCTAGTCTGTGTGGCATCCACTCTTTTACATCATAGATATTTGAAACCTAGTCTTTTGGGGCTAATTCCTCATGGATCATGGCCAGACAGAGATCAGCCTCTGGCATTAAATACTGTGTCACTTCCTGTACCTCTTGGGTCAGAAGAATGTCATCATGAAAAAGGCTTTTGTTTGCTTACACCCAGTCTAGAGAAGGCACTGTTTAGTATCTTAAGTGGTGTCTGTGACCAGATACTCAGAGAAATATCTATGATGTAAAAGAGTGGATGCCACACAGACTAGGTTACGTCCTAGATGGCACCCTATTCCCTATTTAGTGCACTACATAATGAATAAAGTTCCATTTGGGACACCGATTAGGGGTGCKTGCGTGTTTGTGTGCGTCGTCTCCTGCCCCCTCAGGCCATACACAGCAGGAGGGAGAGAGGAGAAGGCGTGGGACTGGGGTGCTTTATCTAAGAATGTCAAATCCYTGAGAGGAGCCACAGCAAAGCCCATCTCTGCCAGTCTGCACAATCCCCTCACACACACACACCACCCTCCTTCCCTGTTCCCATGGAGAAGGCCCAGGTGTTTGCCCAAAGGCAGATAGAGATGGGGGTTAGAGGAGGTCTGGGGTGTACAGTACTGTACCTACTTGTAATGCTTCTGTCTGTGGGACTCCCCTGGGTGTGGTGGACTTTTATCACAAATGTGTCTGGGTCTATTACTGGTGAGGGAGAGCGAGCCACCCACCCCTGTCCTCTTCTCCTTTCCTTCATGACCACATGAGATGAAATCAAAGGCGTGTCAGTCAATCCAGTTCTAGTGTTTTCAATTAAATCTGTTTCATTGTGCCATTGCATGTGACTATGTAAAACCTGTTAGAACATAGATGGACATTGCCATACAGAACTACATAGCAGGATAGCCAGTTGAACAGCTTTCTTGGGGCTGTCTGGATATTTTAGAATGTTCAGTCCCTTGTTGCTTACCACATCGCATTCTACTCTGTTGCTTAGAACACAGCAGCCAGTAAATTAGCTAGCCATATTGGCTGGCCCACTAAGTGTCGTAGAGATTAGTCCAATAGAGAATAGTCCATTGTCTTTCCCCCTGGGCTTTATTAATCAAGGAATGTGTCATTTCCMRTCTATTCTATACAGTCTAGTTCTACAGTATGCCATTAGCCCAGAGTCATTTCCATGTGCTTTAATGACAAAATGGAATTTATCCAGGTTCCCTACACTTCCCTACGATCAACGGCTATCATTTCTCCAGTACGTTCTATGCTTTTGATTTCTTATCCCAAAGTAATTTTCCCTGCACTTAAACTAAACTGGGCCATTTTCCCAGTTCATTCTGTCCACTCTACATCTATGTCATTATCCCCTAGTGTGTTTTTCCTCTCCGGCTAAAGAATGTCATTTCTCCTCTCAGCGAGGGAGGGCTTAGCACATGCCACAGGCCCAGTGTTCCTCTGTGTTCCACAGGTTTAGAACCCTAATCTCATTGTGTCTGCTGAGTGGCTCTTAGCGGCCTGAGTGGAGAGGGGATTCCACACTGTAATGGAGCATGCCTTCTCCCACTGGTCCTTTGTTATTAGCCTCTGAGGTTAGCCACCAGCTAACGGGATTATTCACACGGCGTAATTAAAGTGAGAAGCACTCACACACACTCCTGTGCACCGGCAAGCACGCACGGACGGACGCACAAGCATAYACACACACCCTCGCCTCCATCACAGGTGCTCATTAGCCCCGGGCCCACAGAGGCTCGTTATTGGGGTCTTTTGGGGATGTCTCACCCTGATGTCTGTCCTACAGAGCTGGGCTTCAGGCGCCACTAAACCCCCTGATCTCYAGGAGGCCCTTGTCCTCTAGTCACACTTCGCTCACTCTCACTRTGCACTGTTTTCATTCAATTATATATTTTTGTTACCATATCATAAGTGTTATATTTGAGTCATATATTAACACTGAAGTGTAACACTGAAGTAGAATAAACCTCTGGCGCRCACACACAGTGTTGGCACCAGCAGTGTTTTCTCTCGCTCAGCTAGCACTCAGCTTTCCGTGTCACGGCCCTCTCCTCTTGATTCTGGGAATTCAATGGCAGGACCAGAGATACTTGGGGAACGGGTYAATGACTGTTTCTGAAAATATATACTGCTGGATAGTCTTCAGCAGATTGTGTGTCTACGTGCGTAATCAAACATTTGAACTGTGTGTATAGAGTTTTTCAGACAGCTGTTTTACCAAATGAATCCGTGTACATATGTATCAACAGACCGCTTGTGTTAAAGCTGTACATCATTTACCTCGTTGGCTTACCTCATTCACCTGTGTACCTGTTAGCTCCATCACGACAGTCCTCACTGACTTCCTAAGGGAAGCAATAGATTATGGGTGATGTTATGAAAGCGAAGCGCTTCAGTACAGTATGTGACCACACCACCTTCTCTCTCTGGGAGACACACACACACACACACACACACACACACACACACACAGTGCCAGTGGCTAGCAGCATTCTCCATCTCTTTCTTGAGAGATACATACATACATACATACATACATACATACATACATACATACATACATACAGTTGAAGTCGGAAGTTTACATACACTTAGGTTGGAGTCATTAAAACTTGTTTTTCAACCACTCCACAAATTTCTTGTTAACAAACTATTGTTTTGGAAGTCGTTTAGGACATCTGCTTTGTGCATGACAAAGTATTTTTCCAACAATTGTTTACAGACACATTATTTCACTTAAATTCACTGTATCCAATTCCATTGGGTCAGAAATGTACATACACTAAGTTGACTGTGCTTTAAACAGCTTGGAAAATTCCAGAAAATAATGTCATGGCTTTAGAAGCTTCTTCTAGTCAATTGGAGGTGTGCCTGTGGATGTATTTCAAGGCCTACCTTCAAATTCAGTGCCTCTTTGCTAGACATCATGAGAAAATCAAAAGAAATCAGCCAAGACCTCAGAAAAAAATTGTAGACCTCCACAAGTCTGGTTCATCCTTGGAGCAATTCAAATGCTTGAAGGTACCACGTTTATCTGTACAAACAATAGTAAGTAAGTATAAACACACCAATGGGACGCAGCCGTCATACCGCTCAGGAAGGAGACTCGTTCTGTCTCTAGAGATGAACGTACTTTGGTGGAAAGTGCAAATCAATCCAGAACAACAGCAAAGGACCTTGTAAGATGCTGGAGCAACAGGTACAAAAGTATCTATATCCACAGTAAAAAGAGTCCTATATCGACATAACCTGAAAGGCTGCTCAGCAAGGAAGAACCACTGCTCAAAACCGCCATAAAAAAGCCAGACTACGGTTTGCAACTGCACATGGTGAGCGAGTTCATTAGGAAGTGAATCGGCGATGTCGTACCCACAAGCAACTATTAAAACATTCCCAAACCAGAAACCGTGGATTGATGGCAGCATTCGCGCGGAACTGAAAGCGCGAACCACTGCTTTTATCAGGGCAAGGTGACCGGAAACATGCACGAATACAAACAGTGTAGCTATTCCCTCCGCAAGGCAATCAAACAAGCTAAGCGTCAGTATAGAGAAAAAGTAGAGTTGCAATTCAACGGCTCAGACACGAGAGGTACGTGGCAGGATCTACAGTCAATTACGGACTACAAAAAGAAAACCAGCTCCGTCGCGGACCAGGATGTCTTGCTCCCAGACAGACTAAATAACTTCTTTGCTCGCTTTGAGGACAATACAGTGCCACTGAACCAGCCCGCTACCAAAACCTGCGGACTCTCCTTCACTGCAGCCGACGTGAGTAAAACATTTAAACGTGTTATATCTATCTACTGCATCTTGCCATCTTTATGGAATACATGTATCACTAGCCACTTTAAACTATGCCACTTATGTTTACATACCCTACATTACTCATCTCATATGTATATATGTATTTGATACCATCTACTGCATCTTGCCTATGCCGTTCTGTACCATCACTCATTCATATATTCTTATGTACATATTCTTTTCCCTTTACACTTGTGTGTATAAGGTAGTAGTTGTGGAATTGATATGTTAGATTACTCGTTGGTTATTACTGCATTGTCGGAACTAGAAGCACAAGCATTTCGCTACACTCGCATTAACATCTGCTAACCATGTGTATGTGACAAATCAAATTTGATTTGTTTTGTAGATCGTACTTTTTGGAGAAATGTTCTGGTCTGATGAAACAAAATAGAACTCTTTGGCCATAATGACATCGCGTTATGTTTGGAGGAAAAAGGGGGATGCTTGCAAGCCGAAGAACACTATCCCAACCGTGAAGCACAGGGGTGGCAGCATCATGTTGTGGGGGAGCTTTATTGCAGGAGGGACTGGTGCACTTCACAAAATAGATGGCATCATGAGGAGGAAAATGATGTGGACATATTGAAGCAACATCTCAAGACATCAGTCAGGAAGTTAAAGCTTGGCCGCAAATGGGTCTTCCAAATGGACAATGACCCCAAGCATACTTCAAAGTAAAATGGCTATCAGGCACAAAGTCAAGGTATTGGAGTGGCCATCACAAAGCCCTGACCTCAATCCCATAGAAAATGTGTGGGCAGAACTGAAAAACCGTTTGTGAGCAAGGAGGCCTACAAACCTGACTCAGTTACACCAGCTCTGTCAGGAGGAATGGGCCAAAATTCACCAACTTATTGTGGGAAGCTTGTGGAAGGCTACCTGAAACGTTTGACCCAAGTTAAACAATTTAAAGGCAATGCTACCAAATACTAATTGAGTGTATGTAAACTTCTGACCCACTGGGAATGTGATGAAAGAAATAAAAGCTGAAATAAATCATTCTCTACTATTATTCTGACATTTCACTTTCTTAAAATAAAAGTGGTGATCCTAAATGACCTAAAACAGGGAATTTTTACTAGGATTAAATGTCAGGAATTGTGAAACTGAGTTTGTATTAGACTAAGGTGTATGTTTAAACTTCCTACTTCAACTGTGTGTGTGTGTGTGTGTGTGTGTATATACACACACACACACACACACAGTCCCTATCTGTCTCTGGCTCCGTCCTCCAGCTTAGGGAAACCTGTTGTAGACAGCAGAGAGGGAGACAGTGGCAGAGGACAAAGAAACAACAACAAACATGCTCTGCCTGGGGCTTTATCTACTGGGACAGAATAACTCACTATTACTGTCCTGTACTGACTGAAGTGTTTTGCTCATACGAGACAATTCCGTTGCTTAACATGTATGTTTATGGTTATGATTTTGGATGCTGATCACTTTGTGTGTGTAAATGTTAGTCTAACCCTGTGGTCTGTAAAGACTGCTACGTACGTTGGCTGCAGCAGCCTGGTTCACGCGACACTGCATGTTGATAATTCTACTGATTTACCTTCTTTGGCCCCAGTGCATGAAATTAATGGGTGTGTCTGTTTCATGAGCCCAGACACACACACACACACACACACACACACACACACACACACACACACACACACACACAGCATTCCAACAGGCTTATGGCCAATGGTGGAAATGTACTACATAGTATTTTTTAATGAGTGATGATTTGAATCATATTTGTTGAGGATATAGGCTTAACTGCTATCGCAACGTGTGTGTACAGTGCAGTATGTGCCTTTGCATTTTTGTGCATGCTTCTGTGCGTATGTTTGCTTGTGTATATATGTGTGTATGCATACTTGTGTGTGTCTCTATGACTGATCACTTCTCCAATAGCGCTTTCTCCAAAGTCAACATGTTCTGCCCCTGCTCTCTCTTTGCAGTGTGTCTACCGCTTCCGCCACGCAGACAATGCCCGTTTTATAAGATTACACATATTTACTCTGTAATCAGAGGGAGAAGGCGTGTGTGTGTCGCGACGCCACGGCTAGGATATTTATCTTGTTGAAGTAAATTCCCAGAGTTCCCCTCGTTTTTTTTTCTCTCCTTCATTTGCTTTTTTCTGTTTACTCAGTGTGGCCTGTTCAAAGGAGACCATTGAGAGAAAAGCAAAAGGGCAAATAGTGCTCTGTTTGAGGGATGTCGAGACATGGCCGAGGGCTGTGTGCGGGTGCGTCTGTGAGCATGCGTATGAATTTCAGTGTGTGTGGTGTATGGTTATATGTGTGTGTTGGGAGGGGAGAGGTAGCAGGACAATGCCCTCACTGTGGCGTTCCTCGGGATTAGCATTAGAAAGGGAGGAGGGGAATGTTAAGTCATTTTACTGAAGATGATCATTAGCCTCGTTAGCATTATGGTAGCATTAGCATTTCTTACTTTGACATTTCATTCGCATTTTTAGCATCATGCTTCTTGTAGTGTTTGTTGTCCTGCTACAGGTCTCTATTTGCCAGACCTCTTCAAAACCTCACAATTATTGTCCTTTACMCTGGGACCAGGACCAAGGCCCTAATTTCCGTGTAATGGCTGGCTTGTATTAGTGTGTGTATATGTTCGTTCGTGCGTGCGTGTCTGCCAAAGGTAGACTGGGTACTCGGGTCACTAATCTGGACTGCTTCAAATGTATGGCTTCCTCTGTGACCCCTTGGGAGGTTTGTGTGTGTGGACTGTGAATATTTGAGGGGGTATTTTACTTACTTTCATGTCTCTCTCTCTTCTGACTAGTCCTCACACTCCCTCCCTTGCCCCTTCCCTTCCTTTGGCTCTCTACCATTGGCATCCTAGTGTTTCCCTGAATTAGCCTCCCCTGTCTCCCAAGGCGACTGTAAATGTCTATTTCTGCTTTATGTATATATATATGTATGTGTGTGTGTGTGTGTGTGTATGTACGTATATGTGTGTATATATATGTATGTATGTATGTTTAGAGGTCGACCGATTTATGATTTTTCAACACCGATATCGATTATTGAGGACAAAAAAAGCCGATACCGGTTAATCGGACGATTTAAATAAATAAATAATATATCATACACACACACACATTTTTGTAATAATGACAATTGCAACAATACTGAAATGAACAATGAACACTTTATTTTAACTTAATAAATACATAAATAAAATCAATTTAGTCTCAAATAACATGAGAACATATGTTAAACGAACCACCAGCTTTCATGGGTCTTCAATATTCCCAGTTAAGAAGTTTTAGGTTGTAGTGCAGAAAGCAGAGCTTGTCTGCATGGTCCCCTGTCAGTCTGCTCCTCCGCGAAACACAGACCTTATTTGAAGTAGATCAAGACATTCTCTATGGAAGACATGAACGGTAAATAACGAAGGAACCCCTTTCAGTTCAGCCGCAAGTTATTACAGGAATCATAACGCGTCGACTATTCTCTCTAAACCATATACCTTTGACTAATCCGGAAACTATCACCTCGAAAACAAAACGTTTATTCCGTTCCGTATTTTATCTAACGGGTGGCATCCATGAGTCTAAATATTCCTGTTACATTGCACAACCTTCAATGTTTATGTCTATAATTACGTAAAATTCTGGCAAATTAGTTCGCAAAGAGCCAGGCGGCCCAAACTGTTGCATATACCCTGACTCTGCGTGCTATGAACGCAAGAGAAAGACACAATTTCACCTGTTAATATTGCCTGCTAACCTGGATTTCTTTAGCTAAATATGCAGGTTTAAAAAATATATACTTGTATATTGATTTTAAGAAAAGGCATTGATGTTTATGGATAAGTACACATTGGCGCATGACAGTCATTGATTGATTGTTTTTTATAAGATAAGTTTAATACTAGCTAGCAACTTACCTTAGCTTACTGCATTCGCGTAACAGGCAGGCTCCTCGTGGAGTGCAATGTAATCAGGTGTTAGAGTATTGGACTAGTTAACTGTAAGGCTGCAAGATCCCCCGAGCTGACAAGGTTAAAAAATCTGTCCTAGGCCGTCATTGAAAATAAGAATGTGTTCTTAACTGACTTGCCTTGCCTTAAATAAAGATTAAATAAAGGTGTAAAAAAACGCGCCCAAAAATTCCGATTGTTATGAAACTTTGAAATCGCCCTAATAATCGCCATTCGCGACTAATCGGTCATTCCGATTAATCGGTCGACTCTAGTAGTATGTACGTAATGTATCTTCTGTATGTATACGTGTGTATGATACGTGTGATGTATTAGAGGTCGACCGATTATGATTTTTCAAACACCAAATACCGATTATTGGAGGACCAAAAAAAGCCGATACGGATTAATCTGCAGATATTTTTTTATGTATATTTGTAATAATGACAATTACAACAATACTGAATGAACAACTTTATTTTTAAATTAATATAATACATCAATAAAATCAATTTAGTCTCAAATAAATAATGAAACATGTYAAATTTGGTTTAAATAAYGCAAAAACAAAGTGTTGGAGAAGAAAGTAAAAGTGCAATGTTTGCCATGTAAAAAAGCTAACGTTTAAGTTCCTTGCTCAGAACATGAGAACATTAAAAGCTGGTGGTTCCTTTTAACATGAGTTTTCAATATTCCCAGGTAAGAAGTTTTAGGTTGTAGTTATCATAGGAATTATAGGACTATTTCTCTCTATACCATTTCATATACCTTTTGATTTTTGGATGTTCTTATAGGCACTATAGTATTGCCAGCCTAATCTCAGGAGTTGATAAACTTGAAGTAATAAACAGCGCAATGCTTGAAGCACAGCGAAGAGCTGCTGGCAAATGCAGGAAAGTGCTGTTTGAATGAATGCTTACGAGCCTGCTGCTGCCTACCACCGCTCAGACTGCTCTATCAAATATCAAATCATAGACTTAATTATAATATAATAACACAGAGAAATATGAGCCTTAGGTCATTAATATGGTCAAATCCGGAAACTATCATTTAGAAAACAAAACGTTTATTCTTTCAGTGAAATACGGTACCGTTCCATATTTTATCTAACGGGTGGCATCCATATGTCTAAACATTGCTGTTACATTGCACAACCTTCAATGTTATGTCATAATTCTGTATAATTCTGGCAAATTAATTACGGTCTTTGTTAGGAAGAAATGGTCTTCACACAGTTCGCAACGAGCCAGGCAGCCCAAACTGCTGCATATACCCTGACTCTGCTTGCACAGAACGCAAGAGAAGTGACACAATTTCCCTAGTTAAAAGACATTCATGTTAGCAGGCAATATTAACTAAATATGCAAGTTTAAAAATATATGCTTGTGTATTGATTTTAAGAAAGGCATTAACTTTGATTTCATTGTAAAGAAAGGTATTAATGTTTATGTTTAGGTACATTGGTGCAACGACAGTGCCTTTTTCCCGAATGCGCTTGTTAAATCAGCTATTTGGCGAAGTAGGCTGTGATTTGATGATAAATTAACAGTTACCGCATCGATTATATGCAACGCAGGACAAGCTAGATAAACTAGTAATATCATCAACCATGTGTAGTTAACTAGGGATTATGTTAAGATTGATTATTTTTTAAAGATATGTTTAATGCTAATTAGCAACCTACCTTGGCTCCTTGCTGCACTCGCTTAACAGGTAGTCAGCCTGCCATGCAGTCTCCTCGTGGAGGGCAATGTAATCGGCCATAATCGGTGTCCAAAAATGCCGATTACCGATTGTTATGAAAAAACTCAAATTGTGTGTGTGTCTATGTTATATATATATGTGAATTATTGTGTGTGTTATATATGTTGTATTGATATGTAATGTGGATGTGTGTGTATGTGTATATATATGTGTGTGTGTGTGTGTGTGTGTTTGTAAGTATTTATAGTATATATGTTATATATGTTGTATATGTATGTATTATGTATTATGTTTTTATGTGTAAAATATATATATTATGTGTGTGTATATATATATACATTGTTATATGATATATATATATATATATTGTCACGTTCTGACCATAGTTCTTGTGTGTTTTACTTGTTTTAGTGTTGGTCAGGACGTGAGCTGGGTGGGCATTCTATGTTGTGTGTCTAGTTTGTCTGTTTCTATGTTTGGCCTAATATGGTTCTCAATCAGAGGCAGGTGTTTTGTGTTGTCTCTGATTGGGAACATATTTAGGTGGGTGTTTTGTGTTGGGGTTGTGGGTGGTTGTCTTCTGTCTTTGTGTTCTGCACCAGATAGGACTGTCTCGGTTTTCACGTTGTTTGTATTTTGTATAGTGTTCACGTTATCGTCTCTTTGGTTATTAAACATGTAACACTAGCCGCGCTGCATTTTGGTCCTCTCCTTCACCAACGGAGAAACCGTTACACTATATATATGTGTATATTGTGTGTGTATATATGTGTATACATGTTATGTGTGTGTGTGTGTATAATATGTGTTATAGATATGTGTATGCTGTTATGTTTGTTGTTTATTTGTTTGTTTGTTTTATATGTTTATTGTTGTGGATTATTGTGTTTATGTGTGTATATGTATATACAGTATATCACAAAAATGAGTACACCCCTCACATTTTTGTAAATATTTGAGTATATCTTTTCATGTGACAACACTGAAGAAATGACACTTTGCTACAATGTAAAGTAGTGAGGTGTACAGCTTGTATAACAGTGTAAATTTGCTGTCCCCTCAAAATAACTCAACACACAGCCATTAATGTCTAAACCGCTGGCAACAAAAGTGAGTACACCCCAAAAGTGAGTACACCCCAAAAGTGAGTACACATAAATAAAATATAAATATATATAATATATACAAATATATCAATCTATATAATGTGTATAAGTCTTATATATGATATATATGTATAAGATCAGACAACACACACACATACACACAACCACACAAACATATATTTATATAATAATTATAATTTATATATACATAGTTTATATATATATGTATATATACATTATGAATTATTATATAAATATATGTGTTTGTGTGTTGTGTGTATGTGTGTGGTTGTGTCTATCTTATACATATTATACATATATAAGCACTTATACACATATATAATATATAGATTTGTATTATTTATATATATTCATCTTTTCACAGAGATTTCCACACAACATGGAGATATTGATATAAATATTATTCCAGCCACAGAGTTCTGCACATATCAGAGCCTTGCTAATGTGCCCCAGTGGAGCCCAACCAGCTCTCTCTCTCTCTCTCTCTCTCTCACACACACACACACACACACACACACACACACACACACACACACACACTCCCCATTTCAGGGGTCAGAAACATGTCAGCAGTGTCCTCTTTCAGGAAATGTGATCGTGGGGCTAAGTGGAGGGGATAAGTCTTATGGTCTTATGTAAACCAAACCATCACACAGTAGAGGGTGGGAGGGAGAGAGAGCCTTATACGATTGCCTTATTAAAGTGACACCTGCATTTAGATTGTATGAAGTCTGTTATGATGCTGTGTTGGAGAGGGAGAGCCTCTCATCCTCTGCAGACGTTTCTCTACTCCGGTCCKCAAGAATGCCCGAGGTTGGACATTCATTTTTGTTCTAGCCCCATTCATCTGCTTCAACTACTTAATTTATCCTGAAGCCCTTGATTAGTTGAATGAGACGYGTTTGTGCTAGGATAGAACAAAAACATGCAGCCAACGGCGCTCCTGAAAACCATMGTTTAAAAATACTGCAGTGTACCCCAAACTGATCACGTCCCTTACCTTGTCTAACCTCTAGTCTGGGAGTGGTTTTTGTGTGTGTTTGGGTTTGTGTTTTCCAGTGTCTCTCTCTGTTTGATGCTAATTTGTAGCCAGGATCTGCAATGTTGTGTCTGGCTTAGATTTGATGTCCTTGTTTTTGTCTCGCACACAAACAGATAGACAATGCACGAGTGATTGAGCAAGTGCACACACATCCAAGTATCTCACTAGAGTCAATAACTAGCTTTCRAGTCGAGGGATTATAAAAAGCTGATGCGTTTTCTGATAAAGAATGTTGATTGGTGGGGATTTAACACTATAAAGGAACATGAGCACATTTTAGTTGTCTTGTTAGTTCTCCACTATCGTGTTTCAAGCGTGGACTTGCTAATCAGGTCTGTGTCTCTTTGGGAAGAAGGAACAAAAAGATAGACAAGGCAAGGGATCACCCAATGGASCAGTGGTATTTAGTTTCTGGACAGAGAGAGTGTGCATCCTGTATTCATGGTGTTATATGTGCAGTATGTGTGTGCACTTGCCTGATAGTGCCCGTGTCTATAAATGTAATTGTGTGTGTGGTTATGTGTGTGTATGTGCAGCCTGGGAGGTGAGTGTGAGCTGTTAATGACAGGCCAGGGGAGTGTGTGTGTTAAAATGACTAGAGAAAAGTCCTGTGTGATTAGAGGCCTCAGTTAGCCTGGCTGAGGCTAAATATGGAAACCGTATGGAGAGAGACTAAATACTGTCCACTGACTCACACTATTCCAATGACCAATGACAGAGCATCGTCCGAGTATGCTCACTAAGCATACAGTATATCATCAAAAATAGAGTACACCCTCAATTTTTGTAAATATTTGGAGTATATCTTTTTGTGACAAAACTGAAGAAATGCCACTTTGCTACAATGTAAGTAGTGAGGTGTACAGCTTGTTAACAGTGGTAAATTTGCTGTCCCCTTCAAAATAATCCAAACACAAGCCATTAATGTCTAATACCGTGGCACAAAAGTGAGTTACACCCAAAAGTGAGTACACCCAAAAGTGAGTACACCCCTATATTTAATATATATATATAAATATATACAAATCTATCATTATATAATGGTGTATAATCGAGTCTTATGATATTATATGTTAGATCAACAACACACAACATCACACAACCACACAAATATTATATAATATTTATATAATAATGTATATATATGTATATATCTTATGAATTATTTAATAAAGTATGTATGTATATTATGTATATGTATCTGTATAATTATTATTAAATATGTATATATATGTTTATAATGTGTATGTGTGGTTTCGTGTGTGTGTGTGTGTGTGTGTGTGTGTGTGTGTGTGTGTGTGCGTATGTATGTATATATCTCTGAACGTGTGTCGCGCCACACAGCTGTGTGCTCTTGAGGTGTACTGAGTGCAGTTGTAGTAATTTGTAGCTGGAGAGTGTGTGGTAGAGATTAATGGAAGGGACATTGGAGGGGACAGGATGTGTGTTTGAGAGACCTGCAACCCTGTAGGGGTGTATAGTGGAGTGTTTTATCACCTAGTCTCACGCACACATCTCTCTCTACTCTTGTGTGCGCCCCCCCTCCTTCACATTTGGATCAGGCCAACGCCCCATTATCTCATCTCTCGGTGGGCCAGGTTGGAACTACTAAGCACTGGTTACAGGGGTGTTCAACTTTAAACCTGTGAGGTCAAGTCCCAGGTTTCTATCAAGAGGCCTGGAGCTATGGTGAGGCCTGCACTTCCCTCATAGTAATCCCAGGCTGGGTGTCTCTCTGGCAGGGTGTGTCTCTAATTGAACCCCCTGTCTGGAGCAGTAAGGCCGGACCACCCAGACTCATGGGATGAACCAGTGACCTTGGTGGAAGGTGTGTNTGTTTGATGTTCTGGTGTCATTCTTGGCTTGTTATGGCGTTTGCACTCTCAATGGATCTGTGTGATTTGATTTGAAATTTAAAAGTGAGATCATTGAAGTATAGACATTTGAGAGGAATGGTATTGTACTATATGTGTCTCTCTTTAGTTTTTTCTTTCTCTCTGTTTCTCTATGGAAAAGCAACCCCAACAAGCTCTCTGGTCTCACATTCCCTCGTCTTCTCACTGAGAAAGCTAACGTGAAGCACTGTCTTTGATAGTCCAGGGAAGGTTGTAAATAGTCCTATTTTATTACCTGTCTGTGAACAATAATAAAATCTATGAAACCATAGGAACACACACACACACCTCATGCTGCCTTATGATAAAGAGAACCATTCACATGGAGTTGAGAATGGGCAAAGAGCCATGGAATGAAGACCCTTCAAATAAATCTGAAAGCTGGAGAGAAGCAGAAGTAGAGGGTCGGTGCATAAGTTTGTGTTATAATACACATGTATCTAGTCTGGATTCAGACACAAAAACATTTGGAATGAAAGAGAGATGAACAGCATTAAAAAAAACAAGATAGGTGGAGGGGGGAGAGTAGATCATAGCAGCTTTATCTTGGTGGTGTGGTTTAGAGCCTGCCACCACCGCTGATAACCCATCTCAGGTTGCCCCTGTGTGGGTTGCCAGATCTAATCACTGTCCCCCCTTTTATTTCTGTTCTTTCTCTGCCTCTGAGTGCTTCTATAAACAAGGCCAGTGTGTTGCCAGATCATCCTCTCTCTCCCTCTCTCTTATCAGAACTGAGAAGACAGTGTTATCTGCGCTAGCTGCGCCGTGACCAAAGACAAAAGCAGTTACTGTCTGTCTCTGCCTCATCCATTGGCTGGCGAGATGCTAATCGCTGCAAAGCTCTCTCAGCCGCTTCCCCACTCTCTGTTACTGTCTCTTTAACTTGTTCTCTATCTCACTCTCTCACACTCTCTCTCTCTCACTCTCTCTCACACAAGCTCAAACGCAAAAAAACTTTATTGGCAAATAAAACAACAGAAATCCCAATGGATATTGACATGTTTTCAAATGATGGTTAAAATGGCTCTCTCTCACCTCAACACTCTTTCCTTGTCTAAACACTAACTTGAGAGGGTGCCTGTGTTTGTATATTGTTTGTGTGTGTGTGTGTGTGTGTGTGTGTGTGTGTGTGTGTGTGTGTGTGTGTGTGTGTGTGTGTGTGTGTGTGTGTGTGTGTGTGTGTGTGTGTGTGTGTGTGTGTGTGCCATTGTGTTTTTACGTGTCTCTGTTTGGGTTAACTCCCTATACGCTTGTGTGTGTGTTCAGAGTAGGATGTCTGAGAGCAGCCAATCAGTCTTGTATGAAGAAGAGAAAGTGTCTTTGAGCCACACTGCTGCCTTCAGCTAGTTTTCAGCTCGCCTTGCACTGCACTCTGGGAGAATGCACTTTAACGATTCTGCCCATCGTTAAAGTCGGATTTTAATGATAACCTGGAAAGAGTGAGTCTCTCTGTACCTTGGGATGGAGAGGCTTAGCGGATAATCACACATACACATATCCCTTTAAACCACTATCAATCTATAAATGGGCCATTTGGGCAGGGTGAACAACACTCCTCTCAGTGGATACCACGACCCCTGTCTGAACCTCCCTACTTCCATCTCCCGCTCCCCTCTCTCCTCTCCTCTCTCCTCTCTCTCCGTTTCTCCTCTTTCCCTCTCCCCTCTCTCCTCTCTCCCCTTTCTCCTCTCTCTTTCCCCTCTCTCCCTCGCTCTGTTGATTTCTCTCCTATTTCTCCCTCTTTTTTTCTATATGGGTGACATTTTCCACTGTCGAATCGCACACATGCAGTGGATACCTCAGATTAAAATGGGGAAATGTTGCCATATCATTTTCCACTGACAGACAGGGTGCACAGCTCACCTCTGCTGTGTGTGGCTGGGCGTGTGTTCGGTATGAGTTGTGGGTCGTGTTTGGAGGTTGTCCATGTTGGTTGCTGTGGCCAGCTGAGCAGAAAGGGTCTAATCTGYGGGCTAAACTGAGAAAACCTCTTTGCTAATAGCTGTGTCCTTGTCGCTTTACATGAAAGTAACAGTCAGACCCACGTCTTAGCAGTGTTCACATAACACTATCCAAACTCCTCTTTCTCTCCCCAAGGTGCAWGCAGATGCCACAAACCCCACAGTGTCAATCACCCACCACCGATGCTAAAATTACACCTAATTCATACACTGGCTACACACACAGACRTCTGTTCAGGCTATATGTATTCCAGCTTCTCCTTCTGTGGCTTTGGCCCTCCAGGAATCATATGTTGGCCAATCTTTGAAGACTTATCATTGGTCGGGGATGTGCTATCCCAACGGGGACAAGAGGGTTTTTAGCCTGGTGGAATTTGGGTAGAATCTGCCTGTAGGGGGAAATAGTGGGCGGACACGGTGCCACATACTGTGGGTATACTGATGGGTATTTTGGGGGAGGTAGAGGAGGAGGGCTGAGGCGAACCCCCCAGGGCAGGGACAGGCCCTTAACATTCCTACTTCTTACACACACACAGTGGCACACAAATGCACACACATACACTTGCATAAACACAAACACACACAAATGTCAATCACTTACAGTACATGTTCACACTTGCGCACACATCTACATTTTAAATGCGCACAATATACACCTGTAGGTATGCAGTACGATCTCTGCCGGTGTCTGCCTTGGACATCACGGTGGATAGGCCTGAACAGTTATAACTGCTWTATGAATGTTTAGTCCTCTCGTGGTCTCACAGTTGTATAACACACAGTATGCTAGGGGTTGTGTAGGGGTTATGACTATTTGGTAACGATTTACTTTGAATACATATCCATAAATACAGATCCATAACTCATTAATTACACATTTCATGAACGTGTTATAACAGGTCCCAACCGCATTGTTAAAAGTTAATGAAATATATCCATAGCATATCTATAGAGTATTRATGTCATGCTATGCAAGAGCTCATATTTAGGTATCTTAATAGATGCATCATTACAATGAAAGCGTAGTGTCATCATTATGGCTGTTCTCAAAAGGGTGCTTCTGCCATACCAGGGAATATGTGAATATGCCTAAAGGCCAAGCCACGTTTTGAAAATGATGCTGATCTGTAGACTGTACTAGACCCATTTCCCCCACTGTCCTGAATAGGCCCGTGATGATGATCTTCTCCTCCTCACTGAGGTGAATGGTGCATAAAGATCCCCACAGGGTTGAATCATCAGGGTACATTTTACAGATCAAATCGTGTAGTTCAGGGTCATATTGTAACTCATTAACAGCCCTCCTCCACTTCAAAATGAGGCCTAATTTGGTTCTATGCAGTCAATGTACTGTCATTTCTATTTTCCCATTCATGAAGTAGCATAGTGGTTAAGAGCATTGGGACAGTAACCAAAAGGTCGCTGGTTCGACTCCCCGTGAAAAATCTGTCTGTACTCTTGAGCAAGGCACTTAACCCTAATACTCCTGGAAGTAATTCTGCAGAAGAGCGTCTGCTTAATGACCAAAATGTATAAATGTAAATGTTATATCAAAAAGAGTACAGACCCACAATGTTAAAGGTAATATGAAGATTTTCTTTACATTTTCTTTAATTTATCCTTTATTTAACTAGGCAAGTCAGTTAAGAACAAATTATTATGTACAATGACGGCCTAGGAACAGTGGGTTCAGAGGCAGAAGGACACATTTTGACCTTGTCAGCTCGGGGATTCCAACTAAAAACCTTTCGGGTTCCTGGCCCAACGCTCTAACCACTAGGCTACCTGCCGCCCATGTAAAGGCATCGTTGAAGAATCATACTATTGACATTTTACATTTTAACTTTTCTTGAGTAGGTTTAACAAAGATTCATATTAAAAGCATTCACATTCAATTCCCCATTTCAGACACATAGCAATAACTATTTTAGTGAGTAAAACGTACTAACACAGGGTGATCAAGCAAGCATTTCCCTCTTATTCACTAATGTTGTAGCTARCTAGCTAAGTCCCTGGCACACTGTCAACATGTTAATTGTCGTAAAACTCATGAAACATTTGGGTAATGTTATTTCACTATTTACATTGTACTTTGGCACATTACAGACATTTTTAAAACGGGACAAATTAAAAGAAAGACAGAAACCAGTTGCTTTCCTTTTGACTACAGAGGAGAGGTGAGAGGCCAGTGTGACATCACTTTTGTGGTAAGGGCCCAGCATTCTTCTGGCTTCTTATTAGCTAATTTTGTTATTAGAAATGTGCAAAYGTACAATGTCAGTCATGAAATACTAAACTAAAATGTTAACTAAATATTATTATTATTATTTACGTTTTTTTATTTTAAAAAAAATTATTGAAGCAAGAGGTCACCAGGAAGTGACATATCACTGACCTCTCACCCCTCACATTCTCTTCCTGTGTAACCAAAATAGAAAGAACATCATGTTTCTGTCTTTTAATTTGTCCTGTTGGTAAATGTTTATAATGTTCAAAAGTACAATGTTTGTCTTAAAATAGTGAGATAGCTGTCATTGTTAAACAAAATGTTTTATGACACTTTTGAAACGTTTATTGACCGTTGGAAAACGTGTTGACATTGCCAGGGGCTTAGCTAGCCCCTAGCTAGGATTACTAAATTTGTGAATAAGGGGGAAATGCTAGCTAGCTTTACCACCCTGTGTAGGGTATGTTTTACTCACTTAAATACTGTGAGCTCCAAAAGTATTAGGACAGTGACACATTTTTTTTTACAGCTAGTCTTTGCACAGGACTAAATCTCGCTTCCCCCATCCCTCTCACTATAACCTATATGAATTAGCATGGTGTCGTGGCCTTTCTGGTTAAATGTGCCTCTGTGTTCCCCTCAGCTGGCATCAATCAGCGCTGCGTTTGGTCCCACACAATGCATCCCTTGACTGGGAACCTCTGTTTGGCTCGGCTTGGCAGGGCGGCCCTTTTTATCAATACACACCAATCTTTACTAGCAAATTCACCCCTTTGAAAGTCAGTTTCCTCTAGAGGTTTTCTTTGGGAGGAGCTGGAGGGGGGGTAGAGACGTTTGTTTAACGTTTGGCTGAGTGACATGGTTGCCGGGGAGACGGAAGTGGGTGGGGTGAATGGATGGTTAATGGTTACGTGGGGGTGTTTGGCTTACAGTGCCGCAGTACTCCCTGTGTGTGTGTGTGTGTGTGTGTGTGTGTGTGTGTGTGTGCGTGCAGCATAGGAGGCTACTGAGGGAGGACGACTCATAATAATGACAAGAATGGAGTGAATGGACATGGAAACAATGTGTTTGTGTTTCGATACCATTCCATTAATTCCGTACCAGCCATGACTAGGAGCCCGTCCTCCCCAGTTAAGGCGCCACCTGTGGTGTGCAGATAAACAGTTGTGTGCTGTCCAACACACCATACTGTACTACTCTCCCACTAGCTAGCCTACATGCACCACTATAGGGCTGGTTTTACTTTCCCTCTAGATTCCAGTGCTTTCATGAATCAAGGTGCTCTCCCATGGTGAAACTGAAAACCGAGTTGACCCCAACTCTTACCTGCAGTTTGCCATTAGTCACACATCCACAGACAGGATCTTCTCACTCTTTCCTTTCCCCTCCTCTTGACTTCCCCCTCATCTCTTATTTCTCTCCCTCTGACGTGCCTTCTCTTGTTCTGTTCACCTTCATCCGTCTTCTTCTGTCATCGCTCGTTCATGTTGTCCCCCTCATCCGTCCCAAAAATGGAAGTATTGACGACCTGTTCAGGTTCAACTCTCAGACCACACCTAGAGACGCTGCAGAGCCACCTCCCTCTCATTGCTCATTCACATGGCTTACGGAGTTGACTTGTAGAGAATGTTACTGATGAGTTACGGTGGTGTCTGTACCAGGGGTAACAGTGTGTGTGTGTGTGGTGTGTGTGTGTGTGTGTGTGTGTGTGTGTGTGTGTGTGTGTGTGTCTCACCAGCTGTGGTGTGGTCTGTACCAGAGGGTAGCAGTGTGTGTGTGGTGTGGTGTGTGTGGTGTGTGTGTGTGGTGTGTGGTGTGTTGTCATCCCAGCTGTGGTGTGTCTTGTAGCAGGGTAACAGTGGTGGTGGTGTGTTGCACCAGTTGTGGTGTGTCTGTAGCAGGGGAAGTGTGTGGTGTGTGTTGCACCAGCTGTGGTGTGTCCTGTACCAGGGGTAGCATGTTGTGTGTGTGTGTGTGTACAGTGTGGTGTGTCTGTAGCAGGGGTAACGAGTGTGTGTGTGTGTGTTGCACAGCTGTGGTGTGTCTGTACAGGGGTACAGTGTGTGTGTGTGGTTCACAGCTGTGGTGTGTCCTGTACCAGGGGTACAGTGTGTGTGTGTGTCATCCAGCTGTGGTGTGTCCTGTAGCAAGGGTAACAGTGTGTGTGTGTCACCAGCTGTGGTTGTCTGTAGCAGGGTAACAGTTGGTGTGTGTGTGTTGCACCAGCTGTGGTGTGTCCTGTACCAGGGTAACATGTGTGTGTGTGTGCGTCACAGCTGTGGTGTGTCCTTAAGGGTAACAGTGTGTGTGTGTGTGGTGTGTGTGTTGTGTGTGTGTGTGTGTGTGTGTGTGTGTGTGTGGTGTGTGTGTGTGGTGTGTGTGTGTGTGTGTGTGTGTGTGTGTGTGTGTTGTGTGTGTGTGTGTGTATGTGTGTGTGTGTGTGGTGTGTGTGTGTGTGTGTGTGTGTGTGTGGTGTGTGTGTGTGTGTCTACCAGCTGTGGTGTGTCGTACAGGGGTAGCAGTGTGTGTGTGTGTCTCACCAGCTGTGGTGTGTCCTGTAGGGGTAACAGTGTGTGTGTTGTGTCTCACCAGCTGTGGTGTCTCCTGTACCAGGGTAACAGTGTGTGTGTTTTGTCTCACAGCTGTGGTGTGTCCTTACCAGGGGTAGCAGTGTGTGTGTGTGTGTCTCACCAGCTGTGGTGTGTCCTGTACCAGGGCTGCAGTGTAGCCTCCAGGATGCGTTTGCTCTGTGTTGAGGCCTGACAGGGAGACCAGCAGGATGAGGGAGGTGGCTGGCGCTGCGCAGGAGGACAAACGCCTGATTCAGACATGACCGGTTCTCCTCTCGCTGCATCTGCCAACGCTATCACCTGACCAGAGACAGAATCAGTGCCTGTGTCATTCACCAGAAGCAATTTATTAGCAACTCTGAATCAAGTGTCAACTCTGTAACGCAAAAGGTACTTTATACAAGCAATTCGTTTCTGTTGTCACTAGAATGATAGGTATTGAATGGGGCCCTGATTTAAAGTGCCAATGGAAAAGGCTTAGGGTCAACACAGGGACTCATCCAAGTCATTCATGTTAATCCCTCCCTAGAGCCATACAAGACGTTCTCTAGAAGTCAACTCGTAACTCATCAGTAACATCTCTAGAAGTCAACTTCGTAACTCATCAGTAACATTCTCTAGAAGTCAACTCCGTAAGCCATGTGAATGAGCAATGAGAGGGAGTTGGCTCTGCAGCGTCTTAGGTTTCTAGGTGTGGTCTGAGAGTTGAACCGAGAAGAGGTCAATACTTCCATTTTTGGGACGGATGAGGGACAACATGAACGAGCGATGACAGAAGAAGACGGATGAAGGTGAACAGAACAAGAGAAGCACGTCAGAGGGAGAGAAATAAGAGATGAGGGGAAGTCAAGAGGGGGAGCAGGAAAGAGTGATAATATCATGTCTATGGATGTGACTAATGGAGGTGCAGGTAAGAGTTGGGGCAACACCGTTTTCAGTTTCCCCACGGGAGAGCATCGATTCATGAATGCACTGGAATCAGCCCTATACGGTGCATTGA
>NC_036874.1:6637755-6645276 GCF_002910315.2 Salvelinus sp. IW2-2015 | reverse complement strand
TAACAGTGTGTGGTCTCACCAGCTGTGGTGTCCTTCTATCAGGGTAACAGGTGGTGTCTCACCAGACTGTGGGTGTCCTGTAGCAGACGGTTAACAGTGTGTGTGTCTCACCAGCTGTGGTGTGTCCTGTACCAGGCGTACAATGTGTGTGTCTCACCACTTGGTGTGTCCTGTACGCAGTGGTAACAGTGTTGTTGTGTCTCACCAGCTGTGGTGTCTCCTGTACCAGCGGTAACAGTGTGTGTGTTGTCTCACCAGACTGTGACTTGTCCTTACAGAGAGTAGCAGTGTGTGTGTCTCACCAGCTGTGTGTGTCCTGTACAGGTACAGTGTAGCCTCCAGAGATGCGTCTTGCTCTTGTTGAGCCCTGCCACAGGAGACCAGCAGGATGAGGAGTGGTGGCTGCGCAGGCGGGACAAGCAACGCCATTCAGACATGACACGGTTCTCCTCCGCTGCATCTGCCAACGCTATCACCTGACAGAGACAGAATCAGTGCCTGTGTCATTCACCAGAAGCAACTATCTAAGCAACTCTGAAATCAAGGTCAACTCTGAACGCAAAGGTACTTTATACAAGCAATTGTTTCCTGTTGTCCACTAGAATGATAAATGATTGAATGGCCCTGATTTAAAGTGCCAATGGAACAAGGCTTCAGGTCAACACAGGGACTCATCCAAGTCATTCATGTTAATCTCCCTGAGCCATAAAAGAGTTCTCCAAAAGTCAACTCCGTAACTCATCAGTAACTTCTCGAAAGTCAACTCCGTACTCATCATAACAATCTCCTACGAAGTCAACTCGTAACTCACAGTAAATTCTCCACAAGTCAACTCCGAACTCATCATAACCTTCTTTACAAGTCAACTCCGTAACTCATCAGTAACATCTCTACAAGTCAACTCCGACTCATCAGTAACATCTCTACAAGATCAACTCCACAGCTGGTGAGACACACACACTGTTACCCCTGGTACAGGACACAGCACAGCTGGTGAGACACACACACTGTTACCCCTGCTACAGGACACACCACAGCTGGTGAGACACACACACTGTTACCCCTGGTACAGGACACACCGCACTGCTGGGAGCACACACACACGCACGTATGCACACACACACACACACACACACACACACACACATTGCTTTCTCTCTCTCTCTCCCCATCTATCTCCTGGCTGCTTGACCCAAGTCTCCCCCTCTGACCCTGGAGAATAAACACAAAATACCTCAGTGATCYGCTMTGAAGCCCCTAAGTGGTTCTGCTACCACACACTCTCTCCCAGGTGCCACTGAATTTACTCCTGGCAGCTCCACAGCGGATGAGGACGGTGTTACTGACCTGTGTGTGTGAAGAGAAGAGTTATATCTAGACAGAGTGAATGTAATCGGGACAATGGAGAGGAGACGAATAGGCCTGATTCCAAACCATAATGTACACCCTTCCCTCTCACCCTCACAGATATACAGGGAGTAACAATGTTTCCTACCACAGGCCTCCAATAGGCTAGTGAAGTTTCAGATAGTGTAGTGTTGAACTGGAGCCTGTATTCAGCCCTGATGTCCGTTTGGTCAAGGAAGGCTATGGCAGTGAGAATGCGGTAGGGGGAGTGAGGGGGACATTTTCTGAGAGGACCAGAGGGGTCTTGTTGAGTTGTGTATGTGTGTCACAGGGGAGTTGTTCTGTTAGTAATTTAGACTGTCACATAAACAAGTGTGTTGAGAGAAGCCCTCCATGAGTCCACGTGATACGACGACAGATTTCTACCCCCATAGAGACCGAAAGTGTGTGTGTGTGCGCTCACCAGTTGTGGTGTGTCCTGTAGCAGGGCCAGCAGTGTGTGTGTGTGTGTGTGTGTGTGTGTGTGTGTGTGTGTGTGTGTGTGTGTGTGTGTGTGTGTGTGTGTGGTGTGTGTGTGGTGTGTGTGTGTGTGTGTGTGTGTGTGTGTGTGTGTTGTGTGTGTGTGTGTGTGTGTGTGTGTGTAAGACAGATCAGACATATACAGTTAGTTCATAGCCCCTCTGTCTTTAGGGTTTGCACTGTGATTAAACACATGACATCTCATCATCACACAGGTTAGAGGTGTATCTATATACAGTCCTCTCTATTTACCCAATTTCACACCAAATACCCCCACTGCCCCTTCAAGAGAGACATAGGGACATGTGGCTAACACAACACACAACACACACACACACACACACACACACACACACACACAACACACACACACACACACTTACATTGACATCTGCAAACACAACCTCACTGTGATAGACACCCCCTTACACAGCATACACACACTTTCTTTTCATCACCAACACACAGTAAACACGCCCGAGAGCACACATCCGAGCAGACATCCAGTCAGCCTGCACCTGAATGGGCTGACGAGGCCCCAGAGAGATGGAGTCACTGAGGGTGAGAGTGTGTATGTATTTCGGTGTGTTTGTTGTTGCGGTTGCTCTTGTGAATGGGATTAAGTTAATGAAAGGTAATTAGGGTCAGGCCTGCTGCATTAGCCCATACGTGTGGAGAAATGGGCTATTTTAGGAAGCGCTACTCACACTGGACAGAAATAAAGATAACGTACTGTACGGAAAAGACAAGGCCAGGGGCTAATAGGAGCATCTGACACGCATACATGAGGGTGCGTGTGTGTGCGTGCGTGATAGATTTATGTGTGAGTAAGAGATTGTCTTTGGCCCCTTGTCTCACCTATTTGACCTCTTTTAGAATTGTTTTCATCTCCGGTGAGGTCGTCACAGGTGAACGAGATTCCCTTTCCCCACAGACGCTCCCAGGACTGGAATTCCAATTGGGATAAGTCCTTGGAATTCTGTGGATTGGTATAAGTCTTCTGTGAAGGAGTGGTAGGATGGATTAGAGAAGAGAGAACAGAATTAGGTGGGAATGAGAAAYGTTGGAGAGAGAAAGAGGCTCTAGATAATGACCTGTGCAACTGGGCTGATTAAACAAGGAAGAGGGGAAGGGAAGGGGGGTGGGGATAGAAGAGGAGAAAAGCTGCAGAGGAGAGCTCTGCTGTGCTCCCTGTTCTCCCCACGGCTGTGTGGCTTTGCACTACACCAACTCCATCATCAAGTTTGCTAACGACACCACRGTTGTAGGCCTGATAACCAACGACGACAAGTCAGCCTATAGAGAGGAGGTAAGTGAACTGGCATTGTGGTGCCAAGACAACAACCTCTCCCTCAATGTCAGCAAAACAAAGGAGTTGATTGTTGACTTCAGGAAGCAGAGGAGGGAACATTCCCCGATCCACATCAACAGGACTGCAGTAGAGAGAGTCAGCAGTTTAAGTTCCTCGGGGTGGTTGAGGGGCAGCTCTCGAGGGGAACTGGGCCGGTGGCCGAGAAGTCAGGTTGCTGGTACGGTTCCCCGAATCGTCTGGGTGGGGGATCTGTCCTTGTGGCCTTGGCACTTGACCCTTGTTGCTCCTGTGGGTCGCTCTGGATGGGAGTCTCTGCTGGATGACAGAATGTAATKTCATTTTCAGCAGCTTCACTGCAGATTGTATATAATAAAAAAGTTCCTTGGGGTCCACGTAACAGAGGGCTTGACATGGACCAACAACACCACCATTCTTGTCAAGAGAGCGCAGCAGCATCTCTACTTCCTAAGGCAGCTGAGGAAATTCAGCGTGCCACCCCGGGTCCTCTCCAAATACTACCGCGGCACCATTGAGAGCATCCTGACTGTGTACTACTGCAAATACTGCACAATTTAAACACCTTCTCCACCATCTCTCCTTTCTCTGATACATTTGTAAATATTGTACTATAAATTGTGCCTTCCTGTATTATACTTACGCTAAAATGTTTATTCTATTCTACTGAGCCATTTACTTTGTTCGTATTTTTATCTATTATTATTTCTTATTGTTGTTGTATTGTCGAAGGAACCTGCAAGTAAGCATTACGTTGGRAAACCTAGTCAGTTACACAACTGAATGCAGTTAGCTGAAATGTGTCTTCCGCATTTAACCCAGAGAGGTGCGGGCTGCTGCATTACTCGACGTCCACAGTTCCCGGGGAGCAATTGTTGTTGGGGGTTAACTGCCTTGCTCAAGAGCAGAACAGCAGATTTTTCCACCTTGGGGATTTGAACCAGGGACTTTTCAGTTACTGGCCCAACGCTCTTAACCGCTAGGCTACCTGCCACAGTATACTATGTGTATCCTGTACATACGACTAATAAAACTTGAAACTTGAGAGGGATGTTTCTCTCTTGTCATCTCTTATCCTTCATGACCACTGATCCACATCCATAGCCTCTCTTTGCCGCAGTAAAACAGGAGGGAAGAAGGTAAGCGGGAGAAGAGAGGAGGAGAAGGGTCACAGGAAACGCGTCTCTCTGGTAATTGACGGGGCGCTCGTTTAGCTTGGCCCGACCMAGCAGATTGATGCGGCCAACCAGAACAACCTCCTTCTCCCCCTTTTTCTTCCACTTGTTCTCGCTCTCCGTTTCTTTCCCTCGCTTTCCACTCTGCTGTGAATAGAGCTGCTGATTCTTAATGTCTCAGTTCTATTCCTGCACCCATCTTCCCTGAAGTTTACATTACTAGAAACTAGTACTAGAAACCTCTCTACCGCTCACCTTTTCCTCCTCCCCCACACTTCCCTCTCTCCATATGTCTCCCTAGCTGTCTCTTCATTTCTTCTTCTCTTGATGGAAATTCAAAGGAGGAGTATTGTCAGGAGTTGAGTACAATGTTCATTTGATTGTGGTAGTAATGAATTGCAAAATGCACAGAAAGGGGAGCTAACTACTCATACAATGAAAAAGGATGAGATACGGTTTGCTTTTACATCAGGTCATATGTGGAACTACTAAAGTATTAAATTATATCAAATATCTGCCTGTGACAATAAATATTTATGGATTAGTCGGRGGATTTGATTCTATAGAGATTATTTTGCTTTGCTTGGCTCACAGCATGACATTGTATTTCCAGTCTCTTCTCATGCCTGGTCTTTAAATGACTTTTCCAGTCAAGTTGAGCATGTCAACTCTGAAGGATTACTGTCTGAACCTTTGTCAGTCCCTGGGGGAGTCCCTCAGGGCTYTATATTAGGCCCCATTCTGTTATCCATAATAACAAGTTATTTTGAAATCGCAACTGGGATTTCCACAATGTGCGTTGTCAGAGGGGAAGTGAACTCTATTTATTACCAGACAAAAGGACTTCTCCATTCCCTCCCCCAGCTTCTTGTTCTCCTGACCTTCACTTTCTCTTAATCACAAACAAAGATGTCCAAGGTCGTCCTCAGCGTGCAGGATGTCCATTATCACTCTACCATATGATTTGCCACTTGGGCCCAGTTCCAAACCCATCGCTGTGCCCTTCACTGCCCTTCATTTCAAATTGAAATTGAGAAGCCAGGTAGCCGGGCGGATAAGAGCGTTGGGCCAGTAACCGAAAGGTCGCTGGTTCGAATCCCCGAGCCGACTAGCTGGAAAATCTGTGCCCTTGAGCAAAGCTTAACCCTAATTAAGTAAATGTATATCCTAATATTGTTACCCAGCTGGTGAAATCTGTACTGTTAGTCCAGTTCAACATGTTGGRGGTCCTGATAGCCTGAGTTGAGATCTATGTTCTACCGCCTTCTTCCTCGATAGTCTCCCTTTCTCTCACCTCTACTGCTTTCTCTCACCTCTACTGCTTTCTCTCACCCCTACTGCTTTCTCTCACCCCTACTGCTTTCTCTCACCTCTACTGCTTTCTCTCACCTCTACTGCTTTCTCTCACCTCTACTGCTTTCTCTCACCTCTACTGCTTTCTCTCACCTCTACTGCTTTCTCTCTGCATTTCATTCTCCTTTTTCTCTCTTCTCTCTCACTGAGTAATGTCAGGTCTCTTCCCTGTCATCATCATTACGGGTCTGATTACCTGTCATTAGGGCTCATTAGAGGCCTATCAGCATGGCGGCAGGGGGGCAGCCTCAGCCCCACACCCTGGCTGCCTGTCAACACCCCCACAGCCCAGCTCGGTGCGAGGGATGTGTCCGTGTCTGTGAGAGATGGCCAGACAAGATATTTTTGTCTTTCTCCTGGAGAGGCAATTGGATTGAATGATAATTGGTGCTGTTTCACGTCTGAGTGATTCACATTATTGGCTCGTCTGCGGGGGGTGAATTTTGTATCTGCTCTCTGTGTCTCTGCAGAATGTGCTCATCTGTGTAGAAACAGTATACGGTTTTGTGTGTGTGTGTGGCTGGCGCATGTATATACTGCCACACAATACCGCATGCCTATGCCGGCGTGTTTGTCATGATACCTGTGTGTGTGTGTGTGTGTGTGTGTGTGTGTGTGTGTGTGTGTGTTTCTCACACACGGAAGAGATCAGGCAGTGTTTAGGCTAGACTGGAACGGAACAGACTGATACAGTAGTAGCTAGATAAACAGACTGTCTTGGCCTGTAAATAAATACRGTAGTACATGGTAGTACATCATCCTGGACACAGGGGGCACTATGCATTCAAGGCCAKACAATTGGGTTGTGACGGCTGCCAGACAGGGTGCATCTCAATAGTCAGAAGTCACTTCCTTTCGTTGTATGATTTATTCCTCTTTCCTTACAATCTGATCTGAATCTCACTTATACATGTATGGACCACATGCCCAGCTTCTCTCTTTCTCCCTGTCAATTTCTCTCTATCGARTTATGTCACTTTTTGTTCTCTCACTCTTTCGATCACTGTCTATTGTTCTCTGCCTTCTTTCCCCATTTCCTACTTTGCTCTCCCTAACCCCCCTGTCTCATATGCTCGAATAACAGAATACCTGTCTCTGTCTCTGTGTCTCTCTCTCTTAGGGTTGGGAGGAGAGTGTGGACGCGGCCGTGTCTCACCTCCTGAGGACCTGTCTGTCTCGCAGTCCTAAGGACCAGGCCCTGTCTCTGTCCACCTCCCAGCTCAGCATGCCCAAAGACACGGTCCGCCTGAAGAAGCACATCACCCTGCTGTGTGACCGCCTGGGCAAGGGTGGACGGCTGTCCCTGGCCTCCGAGGCCAACGTACCCACACCAGTCATGATGCCAGGTGAGAGAGGGAAGAGTGTTTGTGTGTATCAGAGTGTTTGTGTGTATCTCTCTGTCTCTCGGTGTGTGTGTGTGTGTGTGAGAAAAAGCAGTTTCTCTTCATTAGTGTTCAGTATAGCCTGTAATGATGCCGTTAACCCCTTCCTCTGAGAATGCCTAATAAATCCTGTCCCACTGAGGTGTGTGTGTGCACGCTCTGTCTGTTGTTCCAGTGTTAACCCCTGGCTGTGAGAATGCCTAGAAAAACACTATTCCCCTGGTAAAGCTGTTATGGTTGGAGAGAAGAGCACATGTCTCAATCATAGCCCTGTTTATGGCCTTCACACACTCAGGCCTACAGTGGTGTGTGTGTGCGCCCAACCACCACCCCCATGGGTCATTGAGTTCTAACAAAAGTATGTGTGTGTGTGTGTCACTGAAAGCCTAAAACGTGACGAAACAATGTCAAGCTTATC
>NC_036874.1:6625629-6637730 GCF_002910315.2 Salvelinus sp. IW2-2015 | reverse complement strand
TTTCAGGTTCTTCGCCAAGATGTTTGATTCTTGGTTCAAGTTTCGTGCTCTGGCTGGGCAGCTCAAGGAAAAATTCAGAGACTTGTCCTGAAAAGCCAACTCTGCTTGTTCTGCGGGTGCTTATGGTGTCGTTGTCCTGTTGGACGGTGAACCTTCACCCCCAGTCTGAGGTCCTTTGGACTCTGAGCAGGATTTAATCAAGGATCTCTTCTGTATTATTGCTCCGTTCATCTTTCCCTTGATCCTGACTAGTCTCCAAGTCGCTGCCGGTGTGCCTGGTTCCCTCCAGAGATGTAACACTTGACATTCAGGCCAACATAGTTCCATTCTTAGTTGCATCAGACCAGAGAACTGGGTTTCTCACCGGTCAGAGAGTCTTTTAGCTGCCTTTTTGGAAACTCTAAAGGGCTGTCAGTGCCAATTACTGGGGAGGTGGTCACTCTACCATAAAGACCTTATTGGTTGAATGCTGCAGAGATGGTTTTCTCTGGTAGGGTCTCCCCATTCCACAGAGAACCCTGGAGCTCTGGGTCAGAGGTACCATCAGGTTCTTGCTCACCTCCCTGACCAGGGCTCTTCTCCCCCGATGCGCAGTTTGGCCAGGTGCCAGCTTAGGGAATATCACATTCTACCAATAATAAAGAATAAATAAAAAAAAAACAAAACAAGAGAAAGAAAAAGAGACAGAAATACACAAAATAAAGACAAACAAATAAAGAAATAAAAATAAAGAAAAAAATGATAATATATAAAAAAGAAAGATAACAAATACAAAAAAAAAATAAAACAAGCCGAGAGACTAGGAACCAGCATGCTGCGACCCGGGAAACCCATAGAGGTCTCATGGGGCAGAGCAGGTAAGCCTAGTGGTTAGAAGCGTATGAACATAGTAACCAGAAAGAAATATGCAATCGAAATCCCGGAGCTGACAAGGACAAATCCATGATACGTATCTGCCCCTGACAAGGCATTAACCCACTTCCACGGCCAGTCAGTTGAAACAATAAGAATTTGTCTGAACTGACTTGATCCTTAGTTAAATAACGGTACAATTAAAAAAATGAAGCAGCGCACATTTGCCCAGTGTCGCTCCAGGTTTAGGGGAGGGTTTGGCCGCCGGGATGTCCGTGTCCCAGCTCAACGACTTTCTGTGGCGGGCCGGGCGCATGCAACGCTGACACAGTTGCCAGTGGTCCGGGTTCAAGCGAGCCAGTGTTGCAAGAATCAGTGCGGCTTGCAGGGTCGTGTTTCGGAGGGACACATGGCGTTCGACCTTCAACCATCTCCGCGGTCCATACGGGGAGTAGCAGCAGATGGGACTAACTACCAATTGGATATCACGAATTGGGAGGGGGAAAAGAATGAAAGCTGGAGGCGCACTGGTGTATCTTGGGGACCTTCAATGCCTGCAGACATTTTTTTGGTTACCTTCCCCAGATCTGTGCCTCGACACAATCCCTGTCTCGGAGCTCTTACGCGACAATTCCTTCGACTTCATGGCTTGGCTTTTTGGCTCTGACAGGCACTGTAACTGTGGACTTTCCTGTATATAGACAGGTGCGTGTACCTTCCAAATCATGTTCAATCAATTGAATTTACCACAGGTGGCTCAATCCAAGTTGTAGAAAACATCGCAAGGATGATCAAATGGAACAGGCTGCGCCTTGAGCTCAATTTCAAGTACTCATAGCAAAGGGACGTGAATACTTCATGGTAGAAAAAAAATATACGGTTTTTATTTTAAATACATTTGCAAACTATCTGAAATCTCGCGTTTTTCGCTTTGTCGTAAACTGGGATATTGTGTGCTAGATCTGATGAGGGGAAAAACGATTTAATCATTGTAGAATAAGAGGCTGGTAATGTAAAAAATGTTGGGAAAAAGTGAAGGGGGTCTGAATACTTTGCAATTGCCATATTCAATGATTATTTAAGTTTCATTTAAACTATTGATTATCTAAACGATATGTGGAATATAAAGATCTCGTTTGTTTATGATTCCCTATAGGCTTTTCATTAGTGAAAAAGGCTAATTAGAAGGCTATATTATTCTAAATCGCGATTTGATGTGCGCAATGTGACGATCGCATTAGTGTAGACTAAAAAGGTACGCTATCGTTCTTAATATCATGGCATGGTTTCTCTTTACACAAATGCTGATGAAGAGACTGCCACGACAAAGTTTATTCATGCGGGGAAGGGGAAATAATAGCACTACTACTACCGGAGTCATGAAAACAATTCATAAATTGAGTTTAAGTGGTGTTCAGGATGGCTCATCGGAACAATACTGTTGAGGGGGTCGTCGGTTGGGGGGAAAAAAAATTGTCCTGATATGCTCGGATATTCTCCAAACAACAAGCTGTGCAAGGGAGCTCGTGACACACACCACACACCCTGGAGTGGATCATAATATAAGGGATACGCTCAGTAGTCCAAAGTAACACACACTATGTGCGACTTTGCGGGTTTACTGCCCACGATCACATCACAGTAACTATCCAAAGTACTGCATAAGCGCCATAACTATCAATAGACCGCTTGCTTCTATGCCACTTACATCGACAGCGTTATGTCACTGGAAAGCTAAACGGACGAAACAATGTCAAGCTTAACATCAAATAATTTAATTAAAAATACAAACTACACTATCCCAGGAACTCTCAAAGTATTTCTGGGGTCAAGAACCCATATCATGTCGTGAATTAAATTTACAAACTCCAAAGCATGAATGCGTAAGCCACTCAATAAAGGCAAACTTAATTCTTCTATTTGGGAGCGGGAGGTTTTCAACTGGAAAATCATCGTTTAATATTTCCTCCCTCCACCTGTAATCCATATTCATTAGTCTGGCGGGTGGCTACTTTACCGTTCACAATACTGCCCGTGGGTCCATCAACAGTCCTCATATATCATATTAAAAACACCTCAACATTAATCAACTGCGTGTTTGATGGGGTGAAACTAGGGAGAGAACCACTGAAGGAAATGGTCGAGTTGATTGTCATCAAACACTTATACGTGTGAGGGGTGACTGCTAAAGAGGGGAAAGGGGAGGAAGAGAGAGAGAGAGAGAAAGAGAGAGAAGAAAGAGAGAGAGAGAGAAAAGAGAGAGAGAGAAAAGCAGAGAGAGAGTAAGAGAAGACGAGAGAGAGAAGAGAGAGAGAGAGAAAGAGAAAGAGAGAGAGAGAGAGAGAGCAAAGAGAGAAAGAAGAGAAGAGAGAAAGAGAGAAAGAGAGAGATGAGAGAGAAGGAGAGAGGAGAGAGAGAGAGAGAGAAAAAAGAGAGAGAGAGAGAAGAGAGAGAGAGAGAGAGGAAAAGAGAGAGGGAGAGGAGAGAGAGAGAGAGAGAGAGGAAAAAGAGAGGAGAGAGGAGGAGAGAGAGAGAGAAAGAGAGAAGAGAAGAAGAGAAAGAGAGAGAGAGGAGAGAGGGGAGGAGGTGAGGGAGAGAGAGAGGGGGAGAAAGAGCGAAGAGGAAGGAGAAGCATAAAGGAGTGGGGGTAAAAAGTATTTGGCCGCTTAATGAAGTTCAGACACACCCAGTACATAACGCTGTCATGGTAGTGGCATAGAAGCAAGGGTCTTTGATAGTTATGGCAGCTTATKCAGTAGCTTGGGACTGTTACTGTATGGATGTGGGCAGTAAACCCGAAAAGTCGCAATAGTGTGTGTTATTTGGGACTACTGGAGGTATCCCTTATATTATGTCCATCCAGGGTGTGTGTGTGTGTGTGTGTGTGTGTGTGTGTGTGTCAGAGTCCTGCACAGCTTTTTTTGGAGATATCTGGCATTTTTTTCCCCCCCAACCCGACCCACCCTCAAAGTATTGTTCCGAGAGCCGATCCGTGACCCACCAACTTAAATCCAATTTATGTAATTGTTTTCATGACTCCGTAGTAGTATGCTATTATTCCCCTTCCCCGCATGAATTAATTTGTCTGGATGTCTATTCAACATTTGTGTAAAAGGAAACCATGCCATGAATTAAGAACGATAGGCTACCTTTTTGTCTACACAATGCGATGCGTCACATTGACGACTCAAATCGCTTTAATAATAATAGCCTTCTAATTAGCCTTTTTCACTAATGAAAGCCTATAGGCGACATAACAAAACRAGATCTTTATATTCAATATCGTTTAGATAATCAAATAGTTTAAATGAAACTTAAATAATCATTGAATAGTGCATTTGCAAAGTATTCAGACCCCTTCACTTTTTCAACATTTTGTTACATTACAGCCTTATTCTACAATGGATTAAATCGTTTTTCCCCCTCATCAATCTACACACAATACCCCATAATGACAAAGCGAAAAACCGAGATTTTAGATATGTTTGCAAATGTATTAAAAATAAAAAACGTRTATTTTTTTTATACCATAAGTATTCAGTCCCTTTGCTATGAGACTTGAAATTGAGCTCAGGCGCATCCTGTTTCCAWTGATCATCCTTGCGATGTTTCTACAACTTGATTGGAGTCCACCTGTGGTAAATTCAATTGATTGAACATGATTTGGGAAGGTACACACCTGTCTATATACAGGAAGGTCCCACAGTTGACAGTGCCTGTCAGAGCAAAAACCAAGCCATGAAGTCGAAGGAATTGTCCGTAGAGCTCCGAGACAGGATTGTGTCGAGGCACAGATCTGGGGAAGGGTACCAAAAAATGTCTGCAGCATTGAAGGTCCCCAAGAACACAGTGGCCTCCACCTTTCATTCTTTTCCTCCCCAATTCCGTGATATCCAATTGGTAGTTAGTCCCATCTCTGCTACTCCCGTATGGACGCGGGAGAGGTGAAGGTCGAAAGCCATGTGTCCTCCGAAACACGACCCTGCCAAGCCGCACTGATTCTTGACACACTGCTCGCTTAACCCGGACAACTGGCAACTGTGTCAGCGTGCATGCGCCCGGCCCGCCACAGAAGTCGTTGGAGATGGGACTTGAAATTGAAATCCCCTAACCTGGACGACACTGGGCAAATTGTGCGCTGCTTCATTTTTTAAATTGTACCGTTATTTAACTAGGCAAGTCAGTTCAGAACAAATTCTTATTTTCAATGACTGCCTAGGAACAGTGGGTTAACTGCCTTGTTCAGGGGCAGAACGACAGATTTGTACCTTGTCAGCTCGGGAATTCGATCTTGCAACCTTCTGGTTACTAGTCCAACGCTCTAACCACTAGGCTACCTGCCGCCCCATGAGACCCCCATGGGTCTCCCGGTCGCAGCCAGCTGTGACACAGCCCGGGATGTAACGTGGATCTGTAGTGACGCCTCAAGCACTGCAATGCAGTGCCTTAGATCACTGCGCTACTCGGGAGGCCTGGCCTCTACCATTCTTAAATGGAAGAAGTTTGGAACCACCAAGACTCTTCCTAGAGCTGGCCACCTGGCCAAACTGCGCAATCGGGGGAGAAGAGCCTTGGTCAGGGAGGTGAGCAAGAACCTGATGGTCACTCTGACAGAGCTCCAGGGTTCCTCTGTGGAGATGGGAGAACCTACCAGAAGAACAACCATCTCTGCAGCATTCAACCAATAAGGTCTTTATGGTAGAGTGACCACTCCCCAGTAATTGGCACATGACAGCCCGCTTAGAGTTTCCCAAAAGGCAGCTAAAAGACTCTCTGACCGTGAGAAACAAGATTCTCTGGTCTGATGAAACCAAGATGGAACTATTTGGCCTGAATGTCAAGTGTTACATCTGGAGGAAACCAGGCACCACTCATCACCTGGCCAATACCATCCCTACGGTGAAGCATGGCAGTGGCAGCATCATGCTGTGGGGATGTTTTTCACCGGCAGCGACTTGGAGACTAGTCAGGATCAAGGGAAAGATGAACGGAGCAAAATACAGAGAGATCCTTGATTAAATCCTGCTCCAGAGTCCAAAGGACCTCAGACTGGGGGTGAAGGTTCACCGTCCAACAGGACAACGACACCACTAAGCACACAGCCAAGACAACGCAGGAGTGGCTTCAGGACAAGTCTCTGAATTTCCTTGAGYTGCCCAGCCAGAGCACGAACTTGAACCAGATCAAACATCTCTGGAGAGACCTGAAAATAGCTGTGCAGCGACACTCAGCATCCAACCTGACAGAACTTGAGACGATCTGCAGAGAAGAATGGGAGAAACTCCCCAAATACAGGTGTGCCAAGCTTTTAGCGTCATACCCAAGAAGGCTGTAATCGCTGCCAAAGGTGCTTCCACAAGGTACTGAGTAAATGGTCTGAATACTTATGTAAATGTGATATTTCAGTTGTTGTTTTTTAAAGACATTTGCAACAAATGCTTTGTCATTATTGGGTATTGTGTATACATTGATGAGGGAAAAAACAATATAATTAATTTTCGAATAAGGCTGTAATGTAACAAAATGTGGAAAAAGTGAAGGGGTCTGAATACTTTCCGATTGCACAGTAGGCTGCAAAAATAGGTTACATTTATTTAATAGGCTATTATATGCATATTCACATTTTTACTAGCCGCACCGGTTTACACTTTATATGGCCTGCGTATGGTCTAAATAAACAAAAGCCTGAATTAATGTAGGCTAATAATTAACTGATATTTAATTGAATTATCATGAACAAATACTTGCTTGCACTTTTTGCAGGCTGTGAATCCATCTACCGGGTTGTTGTCCTTACGAACCGGGGATTTCACTCACGCAGCATCTGTTTCCACGATGATGTAGCCTATTCCCCCATCATAACCTTTCTTTTTATTTCTCCAGTTAGGCCTATGTTACCCATTTTCGCGTGAGCTAGGCTAGCCAGAGAAAGTCAACTTGGCAATTGCCTATTCTCACGTGGGGAGGAACAAAAGCTCTCACTTAGACAGAATTAGAATGTTTCACACCACATAGAATAAATGGACATCCCTGCTCCACACTCTCCAATTACGTCCCTGCTACATCCACTCCATCCATTACGTCCCGCTCCCACACACTCTCAATGCCGTCCCTGCATGCCAAACTTCTCAATGACTCCACCATGCTCCACAGCCACCTCTCTCAATACGCGTCCCTAGCTCCAAACACTCTCTCAATACTCCGTCTCTCCACACCTCTCACAAGCTACTTCCCTGCTCCATCCACTCTCTCATACTCCCTCCACACATCTCAAACGTCCCGGCATCCACCACTCTCATCAACACGTCACCTGCTCCACATCCTCTCTCAATACGTCTCCAACGCTCCACACTCTCATCATAACGTCCCTGACTCCACACCCTCTCTCTATACACGCCCATGTCCCCACACACCTCTCCCAATACGTCGCCTGCCCACACACCTCTCCAATACGTTCCCTGCTCTCCCACACTCACTACACTCATATCAACTGTCTCACCTGCTCCCACCCACCTCCTCATGACTGTCCCTGCTCCACACTCTCTCAATACGTCCCCTGCTCCACACTCTACGCAATACGCTCCCTCGCTATCACACTCTCTCAACGTCCCTTGCTACCACATCTCTCACTACGTCTCCGCTCCCACAACTCTTCAATAGCTCCCTGCCTCCACACTCACTCTCCATACGTCCCTCTCCACACTCTCTCAAACGTCCCTGCTCACACTACCCATACCGTCCCTGCTCATACTCTCTCCAATAGTCCTGCCACCCACTCTCTCAGATACGTCCCTGCTCACACACTACTCTCAGATACGTCCCTCCCCACACCTCTCCATACGTACTTCCTGCTCCACACTCTCTCATATACGTCCCTCCCCCACACTCTCTCAATACGTCCCTTGACCCACACTCTCTCAAATGACGTACCTGCTCCACACTCTTCTCAATACTCCTGCTCCCACCTCTCTCAATACGTCCCTGCTCCACACTCTCTCAATACGTTCATGGCTGGAAGCCTCGCCGCTCACAGAATGAAATTCTCGAACACATGTAACACACAAGCCCCTGGGTTGTAAAAAGTGTAGTCCCTATATCGATTTAAACGTTTGCCATATAAATTGTTTCGTATCCGTGAGTCCCAATTTCATTCCAGCCTACAGCTGATATATATAATATTTTATTTTTGTGGTTGTTATCCGACCTGACGCAGATACTTGGTGTGTGTTGTGTGTTCAAAGTATTGAGCTGACAGAATCCATCGTCACCCGGTCTCTCTCCTTTCACTGTTTTCTGCTGCCAAAACCACCACACACGACACCACACACACACACACACACACACACACACACACACACACAACACACAGAGTCGGGAGAGCGACTCCTGTATGACCAAAGCCCTGTCAACTCTTTATGTAAACAGTAATTTGTTACAAACCCCAAAGATGTTGCTTTTTCAATCGGCTGTAAACGCAAAAGTTGTTTACGTTTCCAACAAACACGGCGGCAACAGTCTCCCCACGGAACTGGCACGCACGCACGCACCACACACACACACAAGCCCCACTTCATGCCTTGCAGTACACCCTATTCCATTATGTATAAAGTGGATGGGATTTGTAGTTTGTATGAACTCCACTACCAATACTGTGGACCTGACAAGTGAAAAAAACACATACAGTACACAGACACAAATGTATACTCCCTATATACCTATTTGCTTATACTTTGCCTGAAGATATTACAAATTATTTTCTCTTTATGACAACACCACACATACTTGAAGATGTGTAGATCCTGACACCCGTACACATGACCCTCTTCTCCGTTCTCCTCATTTCCCACTCACCCTCTCCTCACCTGACCCTGTGTCTCGCTCGATGATGACAACCTGGGCGGCCTGTGAGACTCTGGTTATAACAGCTGCTCTGCCCTTTCTCTTCTCTCCACACACACAACACCACGACCCACACACACACACACACACACACACAACACCACAACACACACACACACTGACCTACACCCTGCAGCAGACCTATGGTATCAGTCCAGTTCAGTACTGTTTATCACATGGCTTCATTTACTCACAACTGTAGCTTTGCTCGTTCATTAGGTCAATAGTTGGGCTGCTTACAATATGGCTGTGATTTGTGTTGTGGGATAATGTTGCTCTCTCACTGGTCATCTCTCTGTCTCTCTGTTACTCTCTCCATGTCGTCAGTAAGCAAGCTTTACTTCTCTACTTGAGGTCATCATAGAATGAACTAGATGTTGTGGCCTTCTTTGGTGTTTCAACGTTATATCACTTTCAGTGTGTGTATGCAATCGCAATGGTACTTTCATACATACAGTTGAAGTCGAGTTTACATACACCTTAGCCAAATACATTTTAAAACTCATGTTTCACAATCCTGACATTTAATCCTAGTAAAAATTCTGTATCTTAGTCAGTTAGGATACACATTATTATTAAGAATGTGAAATGTCAGAATATAGTAGCAGTCATATTTCAGCTTTTACTTCTTTCGTCACAATCCCAGTGGGTCAGAAGTTTACATACACTCAATTAAGTATTTGGTAGCATTCTTAAATTGTTTAACTTGGGTCAAACGTTCGGGACCTTCCACATTCCACAATAAGTTGGAATTTTGCCCATTCCTCCTGACAAGCTGTGTAACTGAGTCAGTTTTGTTAGACCTCATCTCGCACATTCGCTTTTCAGTTCTGCCCACAAATTTTCTAGAGGGATTTGAGTCGAGGCTTTTGTGATGCCACTCCAATACCTTGACTTTGTTGCCTTAAGCAACTTTAAGTATGCTTGGGGTCATTGTCCATTTGGAAGACCCATTTGCAACAAGCTTTAACTTCCTGACTGAAGTCTTGAGATGTTGCTTCAAATATATCCACATAATTTGTCCTCCCATCATCGATACCACTCTATTTTTGAAGTCACCAGTCCTCCTGCAGCAAAGCTCCCCCACAACATTATGCTGCCACCTGTCTGCTTCACGTTGGATGCGTGTTCTTCGGCTTGCAAACATCCCCCTTTTCCTCCTAAACATAACGATGGCTTTCATTATGCCAAAAGTTCCCTTTTTTTCATCAGACCAGAGGACATTTCTCCAAAAAGTACGATCTTTGCCCCATGTGCAGTTTGCAAATCTATCTACTGTATTTTGGAGCAGTGGCTTTCTCCTTGCTGAGCGGCCTTCACGTTATGTCGATTAGGACTTGTTTTACTGTGATATAGATACTTTTCGTACCTGTTTCTCCAGCATCTTCTCAAGTCCTTTGCTGTTGTTCTGGATTGATTGCACTTCGCACCAAATACATTCATCTCTAGGAGACAGAACACGCTCCTCCTGGACGGTATGACGCTGCTGTGGTCCCATGGGGTTTATACTTGGCTACTATTGTTTGTACAGATGAACTGTCGGTACCTTCAGGCGGTTGGAAGGTAGGATAACCAAGACTCGAGGTCTTACAATTTATTTTCTCTAGGTCTTAGCTGATTTCTTTATTGCCAATGATGTCCAGCGAAAAGACTGAGTTTGAAGTAGCCTTAAATACACCACGAGACACCTCCAATTGACTCAAATGATTCAATTAGCCTATCAGAAGCTTCGAAAGCAATGACATAATTTGTCTGGATTTTCCAAGCTGTTTAAAGCACAGTCAATTTAGTGCACTGATAAACTTCTGACCACTGAAATTGTGAACAGTGAAATAATCTGTCTGTAAACAATTTTGGAAAAAATGACTTGTGTCATGTACAAAGTAATGTCCTAACCGACTTGCCAAAACTGTATTTGTTAACAAAAATTTGTGGAGTGAAAACGATTACCTAATGTATGTAAAACTTCCGACTTCAACTGTATCTCTCTCTCCCACCACAAAAGATTGATACCTCTGCCGTCTACACACACCACAGTTCCACTTCATGATTTATCCACATTTATATGAACTTCCAGCTCCACTCCACACTGGCAGGAAAAACACAGCTGGGAACAAGTCTCCTTTAGGAACACATTCAACCCCCCATCATGTTTTCACATAGTCAGAGAACCTATACATGCCCTCTCTCACTCTTTCTTTCTCTCCTTCTCTCTCGCTCTTTCGTTCTCTCTCCTTCTCACTTCTTCTCCGCTCTCTTTCTGTCTCCTCTCCTCCTCTCTTTCTTTCTTTCTCTCTTCTTGCTTTCTCTCTTTCATTCGCTCTCTCCCTCCTTTCTACTCTCTTTTCTCTCCTTTGCTCTCCGTTTGCTCTTTCTCTCGGTTCTCTCTCACCCTGTCTCTTTCGTTCTCCTCTCCTTACTTTTAATCCTTCTCTGCTTCTCCTCTTTTTCTCTCTCAAATCAATTTGCTTTATTGGCATGACATAACAATGTACGTATTGCCAAAGACATTACTTTGAGATTTAATAATATTAATCAATATTGCTACAACGGGACAAACCTAGTAACAACAATAATCAAGGTCAAAATAACCATATGTTGAACAATAAAAGAGGCATAGAGGACATGTACAGTTGGTTGTCAGACACCGTTCCTCTTCTTATGGTCAGGCTGCAATGTAGTTTGCTCCAATCCACACTCTCGTCCTCCCCCAACAGGACAGTAGCCCTATTCTCATTAGAGAGTCTTTGAAACCTTGAATAAGGTTTAAATTTGGTGAAATGACACTCTCTATTGTTTAATATTCTTGAACATTTTGTCAGGAAAATGCAGCTCCTTCACTCTGTTTCTGCGTTCTACTGATTCTCTCTCTGTGAACTAGTCAAACCCCCCTCCACTGCTATGTGTTGATATACACTAGCTACTCGCTGGAACCAGGCTTTTTGGCAACAGTTCGGAGACTTGAACGTCCCCCTCTAATATATTTGCAGTGAGAGCGAAAAACCACACAATGTTGCGATTAAAGAGAATGCCCAGAGAAATGTGATTTGATTCACTACTGGGTGCAGGGTTTTGACGGGATCTATCAAAGCAGGCTTTGAGTGTGGTGTGTTCGTGGGATGTGGGTCTTGTTGTGTCTGACTGTATTCTGTACATGTATGTAAGTGTTGTTTTCTCCCAGAAATCTCCTCTCCTATCAACGCGTCTCTAATTAACACTCTAGAAATGAAGCTTTTCAGTCATTAAAATACACCCCCCCCTTCCAAGTTCCAAAGTTCCACTGAGAATACCTTTGCTTCCTAATATCCTATTGTCATTCTATGGAGCCACTTTCTGACGCGAAACAATGT
>NC_036874.1:6622970-6625604 GCF_002910315.2 Salvelinus sp. IW2-2015 | reverse complement strand
GGGCTGATTCTTGGTGATCTTGCCAATGATGTCAAGCGAAGAGGACTGAGTTTGAAGGTAGGCCTTGAAATACATCCACAGGTACACCTCCAATTGACTCAAATGATTCAATTAGCTATCAGAAGCTTCCGAAAGCAATGACATAATTTGCTGGATTTTCAAGCTGTTTAAAGGCACAGTCAATTTAGTGCATGTAAAACTTCTGACCACTGAAATTGTGATACAGGGAAATAATCTGTCTGTAAACAATGTTTGGAAAACAGACTTGTGTCACTGTACAAAGTAGATGCCTAACCGACTTGCCAAAAACTGTATTTGACAAGAAATTTGTGGAGTGGTTGAAAAACGAGTTACCTATGTATGTAAACTTCCGACTTCAACTGTATCTTCTCTCTCCCACCACAGAAGAAGATTGATACCTCTGCCTCTACACAACACCACAGTTTCCACTTCATGATTTATCACATTTTATATGGAACTTCCCAGTTCCACTCCACACTGGGCAGGAAAAACACAGCTGGGGAACAAGTCCCTTTAGGCAACACATTCAACCCCCCATCATGTTTTCACATTAGTCAGAGAACCTATACATGCCCTCTCTCACTCTTTCTTTCTCTCCTTCTCTCTCGCTCTTTCGTTCTCTCCCTTTCTCACTTTCTTCTCATCGCTCTCTTTCTGTCCCTCCTCTCGCTCTCTTTTCTTTCTTTCTTTTCTTCTTTCTTTCCTGCTTTCTCTCTTTCATTCGCTCTCTCCCTCCTTTCTATCTCTCTTTTCTCTCCTTTGCTCTCTTCGTTTGCTCTTTCTCCGTCTCTCTCACCCTGTCTTTCGTTCTCCTCTCTCTTACTGTTTAATCTTTCTCTCTCCTCTTTTTTCTCTTCAAATCAATTTGCTTTATTGGCATGACATAACAATGTACGTAGTTGCCCAAAGCTTACTTTGAGATTTATAATATTAATCAATATTGTTCAACGGGACAAAACAGTAACAACAATAATCAAGGGTCAAAATAACCCATATGTTGAACAATAACAGAGGCATAGAGGACATGTACAGGTTGGTTGTCAGACACCGTTCTCTTCTTATGGCAGGCAGCAAATGTAGTTTGCTGCCCAATCCACAGCTCTCTGCGTCCTACCCCCAAAGCAGACAGGTAGCCCTTATTCTCATTAGAGAGGTCTTTGAAACTTGAATAAGGGTTTAAATTTGGTGAAATGACACTCTCGTATTGTTTAATATTCTTGACATTTTGTCAGCTGAAAATGCAGCTCTCTCAGCTCTGTTTCTGGTTCTACTGTGGTCTCTCTCTGTGAACTAGTCAAACTCCCCTCTCCCTGCTATGTGTTGAATACATTAGCTACTCGGCTGGAACCAGGCGTTTTTGGCAACAGTTCGGAGATCTTGAACGTCCCCCCTCTGAATATATTTGCAGTGGAGAAAAACCATATGTTGTGATAAAGTGAATGCCAGAGGAATGTGATTGTGATGTACTACTGGGGTGCAGGGTTGTTGACGGGATGCTATGCAAGCAGGCTTTGAGGTGTGTGTGTGTGTGTGGTGGGGGATGTGGGGTGTTGTTGTGTCTGACTGTATTCTGTACATGTATTTAAGTGTGTGTTCTCTCCCAGAATCTCCTCTCCTATCAACGTCTCTAATTAACACTCTAGAAATGGAAGCTTTTCAGTCATAAAATACACCCCCCCCTTCCAAGTTCCAAGTCCACTGAGAATACCTTTGTTCCTAATATCCTATTCTGTCTTTGGGAGCCATTTCTGACGGCGTAAACAGATGTATCTTGTGTTTGAAGCCTCCTTTCTCAGCTGTTTTGGGAGGATTTCAGTTATKCCTTGTGGTTAGGAGATCTATTCCAGTAGGACTTAAAGAGAGGGGAGAGGAAATAGATGTTGAAGTTGAGAGCAGGGCTACTGTCACTGAATGAATGGGGTCTTCTCTGCTAGCTAAAGCACTACTTAATGCTCAACTACTTAAAGCGGTTAGGAATTCCTAGGCTAAACCCCATTTAGAGAGTGCTGTCTCTGTATGTCTCCGTCTGCCTCACTCTCTCTTTCTGGGTGCGTTCGTGCGTGTGCTCGTGTGCATTATCAAATTTGGCAATGTGTCAGTGTGTGGCCATATCTYTCTCATTGCTCAACAGTATAACCATAAAACCCAGTGTCTTTCCAACGATCTCCCTCCTCTCCCGACTTTTACAATGTTGACATCATAAGGAGTGGGGAAAAAAGCCTTGGTGTTGACTTTGTAGTTGGGACAGGTTTAGACTGTAAAGGTAGATCAGGTGTCTTTGATTTACARCTGTTTGATTTTTGACTTCAAAACCAGGAAGTGCACTTTTGGGCAGGGGAGAAAGAGGGACTTCTAGAGATCATATCACAAGCAAACAATCTGCAAGATTTGAGACCAAACCACAACCAAATGATCTTCTGAACCACGACACTACACAACGGTTTAACACATTCAAACCACAACCAACGGTGGTTTGGTGCATGCTCTAGTTCTTTTGACCACAACCAAATGGTTCCGTAGATGTAACCATAAAATAAAACCTTCTACTGAAATTGAACAGCAACAACGGTCCAGTAGGAAATTTAACATAATGTAGACCAAACCACGACCAAC
>NC_036874.1:6611093-6617425 GCF_002910315.2 Salvelinus sp. IW2-2015 | reverse complement strand
ACGTACAGCCACAACCCCGATTTTTTTATTAGAAACAGGAGACCCAAACTAAACGACGACCAACTCGGTTTTAGAGTATTTGTTGGTTTCGTGCAGAACAGAGACCAAACTTAAACCAAGCTTAGGTACAATTCCACCAACCGTTTTGGTGGGTTACTACCTGGTTCCTAATATATATAGAACAAACTCAACGCGGATGAGACCCAAGACCCTTTAAAACCACGGCGACCAATCCCGTTTTAGAACTACAGACCGACCAGCCAAACTCGACCTCGCTTTTGACCAAACGAAACCACGACCAACCTTAGTGTGCTTAGAACAGACACGAAGAAACCCAACACCTAAAACCTCAACGACCAACGTACATGTATCTTCTGTTCTTTATCCTGGACTTATAGGAACACGAGACCCCAAACCAAACCCAACGTTTATACCATACCTGTTGATTCCTAAACATGAGACCAAACTAAACCACCGGCACCACCGTCTTTAGAACAGAGACCCAAAACTAAACCCACAATTTGGAGGATCTTGGGCGTGGTCGCGAGTACGGGTTTATTTTAAGTTTGCGGTTTTTTCCCCTTTTTCTGTTTTCCAAAAAAAAAAAAATACCAAAAGGCGGTTCGGGTCTGGTTTTTTTAAAAAAGGTATATGAAGGGCGTATCTCAAAACTTGTTTGTTCTAATAGAAACAAAACGAGGACCATAACCAAACCTACGACAAACCGTTTTAGAACAGAGACCAAACTAAACCACGACCAACCGTTAGAACAGAGGACCAAACTAAAACCACGACCAACCGTTTTAGAACAGAGACCAAACTAAACCACGACCAACCGTTTTAGAACAGAGGCCAACCAAACCACGACAACCTTTTAGAACAGAGACCAAACTAAACCACGACCAACCGTTTTAGAACAGAGACCAAACCAAAACCACGACCAACCGTTTTTAGAACAGAGACCAAACCCAAACCACGACCAACCGTTCCAGCAGTTCCATCCTATCTATTTGCTCTTCTAACTACAATCACATGCCTTACTGGAAGAGACCAAACTCGACCACATACAGACAGTACAGCAGTTTGGACCATAACTAACCCGGTCTCCCAGACCAAAACATCTTTCATATCCCAGKATATGTGACAGTGTGCAGCTCCATACTACAGTCTGAGAGAGGGCTGCCTGGCTTGTCTCCCCACCTAAAGAGCTCCGTTTCAGGCTAAAGGTGGCCCAGAGGTGGGGGCCCTTTCCTTAACATGTGTTGATGTATGGCTGGGCAGAGGTTGACACACACACACACACACACTACCCTTGTCCCCACATATGACCCCTCTCTCTCTGCACACACACACTACACTTGTTCACACATACACACACCGCCACTGTCCGAAATTGCAAGACAGCGCAAAAAGACAAGCTTAGAAAAACACCTGCCCAATTAAAGGCTGGCGTATCCATTTTCAAACAAGCCAATGGCCAGGAAGAGGTAAAAAAACTGAGGCTGCCTGTTGCCTTTCAGCTCGGAGTAACCCCATGGGCCATCCCGGCCAATTGGCCTCACTAAACAGAACAAGATTGGCTTTATAGCATAGGATAAACATTAGACAGGGATTAGGGTCATCTGCCAAGAGGTATAAGGCATTTTAAATACACACACACATATGAACGCTTGCATACTTAACCACATACCCAGACTACCACACACACGTTCACACACACCACTGCCAGCTCAGACGGTGTGTTTTGAGGATGTAAAATGAAAGTGGCATGAAAAATGAAACAAGCCCTTGGGATTGGGGGTTAGACGGAGAGGTGGGGGAGGTRGAGCGGGGAGGAGAGGCGAGGCGAGAGGGAGAGACAAGGGGTCTGATTCATAGACCCTAGGAGGTCCCTAATTCCCATTCATCCTTGGTATTGAAGAGCCGATAGATACTCTTGGRGGGGGTCTCACTCTGACACCCCCAGCGCACATAACACATAGGCAACACCTACATGTCCACATACATACAAACACATTCCATACACACACACACACACACACAATAATATTGACATTTGTAGGCCCTGGTAGAAAAGGAAGTTCTTACATAACCACATCTGATAATTACTGAGACTTTGTCACTTGAAAAAGGGCAGCTAAAGATCAACAGTTTTATTACACATTTGATACATTTTGATACATTTTGATACAACTTGATATTCCAGAGAAAGATTTTACACACAGGTTTGAGTTGTGTATGTACATTTAGTGTACAAAACATTTTGAATTGCATCCCCTTTTGCCCTCAGAACAGCCTCAATTCATCGGGGTATGGACTACAAGGTGTYGAAAGCGTTCCACAGGGATGCTGGCCCATGTTGACTCCAATGCGTCCCACAGTTGTGTCAAGTTAGCTGGATGTCCTTTAGGTGGTGAACCATTCTTGATACACACAGGAAACTGTTGAGTGTGAAAAACTCAGCAGCGTTGCAGTTCTTGACACACTCAAACCGGTGCGCATGGCACCTACTGCCATACCCCATTCAAAGCCACTTAAATATTTTGTCTTTCCCTTTCACCCTCTCAATGGCACACGTACACAATCCACACATACACAATCCACATACACAAGATCATAATCATTATAAAGCAAATTACGGACTCGTAAATAAGAAAATACTTATTTTCCACCATAATTTGCAAATAAATTCATAAAAAATCCTACTGTGATTTTCTGGATTTTTTTTTTCTCATTTTGTCTGTCATAGTTGAAGTGTACCTATGATGAAAATTACAGGCCTCTCTCATCTTTTTAAGTGGGAGAACTTGCACAATTGGTGACTGACTAAATACTTTTTTGCCCCACTGTACCTACACGTACGCTATGGTCACAARACGCAGGCCTCCTTATTGTCCCTAGWATTTCTCAGGCAACAGCTGGAGGCAGGGTTTTCTCCTATAAAGCTATATTTTTATGGAATGGTCTGCCTATCCATGTGAGAGATAGAGACTTGGTTTCGACCTTTAAGTCTTTACTGAAGACTCATCTCTTCAGTAGGTCCTATGATTGAGTGTAGTCTGGCCCAGGAGTGCGAAGGTGAATGGCAAGGCACTGGAGTGATGAACCTGGCCCTGTCTCTGCCTGGCCACCGCTCAGAGACTRGTTCCTCTCTAGGTAACTTCMTAGGTTCCTGCCTTTCTAGGGAGCCACCGGGCTTCTACATCTGCATTGCTTGCTGTTTTGGATTTTTAGGCTGGGTTCCTGTYTAAGCACTTTGTGACATCTGSTGATGTAAAAAGGTCTTTATAAATACATTTGATTTGATGTCTCAAGGCYTAATAATCCCCTTCATCTAAGCTGATTGAAGTGGATTTAGCAAGTGACATCAATAATGGATCWAGTCTTTCACTTGGAATCACCTGGTCAGTCTATGTCATGGAAAGAGCATCATGTAAATAATGTTTTGTGCACTCATTGTATATCTCATGATGGGATTCAGTCTCTGTGATTGGCTGTTGATCATGCTCTTCTTCCTGTAACTCAGGGGGCTGTGAGCCAATCGCGGAGGCTGTTGCGGACTTGGAGGAGCCACCCCTGCAACAGGAGTCTGCCGCCAAGTTCATCAAAAAGAAACAGCCATCCAAGAAAGTCAAGTCCAAGACAGGTATGTCAAGGGATGGACACATASAAACTCAGACCCTGGGTGTGGAAAGCTCATCCTTAGCTTGTGATTCACCCTTCTTTAGCTTGTACTGTATATGACTGGTCTCATGTCTGCTGGGGCTGTTCTTATGCTGTGTTCAGATCGGGCTGATGCTGGTCTCATATTAGGCTCGATGTCTCTCTCTCTCTCTTTCCTCTCTTCCATCTCCTCCCTCCATCCCTCCCTCCCTGATTGGCTCTAATAGCTGGCGAATTGCAATTTTACTGGTCATTATCAAAGTTTAGATTTTGGGGGGGTGCTTCAAATAGTTTTTTAATCGAATGAATTAAAGCTGTAGTTGGACTGACTGCTGTAACTGAGGAGGAAAAGGCACAGTGTTTTCCACCCTCAGAACGGGACGTTTTTTTCTGTTTGATTTCCAAACATAATTTGTCTTGACCCATTTTGTGTGTGTCTCAGATAAACAATCATCAGTCGTAGACAGACAGAAGGGAATTCCGCATTAAATTCCCAWGTTGAGGAAATATACTTAATCGAATAAATGATTAAGCTCCTTCTGTAGCTGATGGATGTGAGAGGAGACTGCTGCACACACTGCACTGCTCTCCCCACTTAGACACTCCTGGTTTGAATTGAGCACAACTCCATGTTTGTCTTTTCTAAGATGAAGTTGGATGGCTTTGAGGAGCACTAAACATGAGTGGTTGGAAGTGAGCAGATGTGGTGTGTGTGTCGGCAGTCCATGTGCCTTTCTGTGTGGTTAATCCACCCAGGCGTCGCCGCTAATGAGCTGAGCCTCACTAAGGAGGTGTGGGAGACACAGACAGACGACGCTTGGGGATCGTTAAGAACACACACATACACACTACACACTCAGACACACACACACGTCCTCTACATAAAGCCCACACACATACTCTGGGCACATGCATTTACATCAATACGCTCGATCACACCCAGATACAATTGAACAACATACATTTTTTCAGACCGCTAGATCAAATGCCCGTCACTTGCACACAAAAGGGATGCAGTGCAATTAAAAATCCATTCTGCAAGCCAATTAAAAGAACCAGACCAAAAACACAGAGGAAAAACAAACAAACAAAATACGTGCATTTCCTCTGTTAACCCTAATGAGAGAGAATACCACACAGACCACCACTCGACACACACTGAGGTAAGACTCTGTGAAGTGGTTACACCATGATTCAGAGTTGTATTGGGGAGGCCATGTGATGGCTTTTCATGTATATGACTTAAGCCTTCCGCATGCTTCGGTTCCGAACACGGCTAGGCGAACCGAACGAGTGTGCTTGCATACTCCCTTAAAATATTTTWGCTTGAATAACAAGAAAAAAGCAGCAATAGTACTATTTGTCTATGTTGAGACCCTGTAGTCAGTATACAGTTCCTCAAAATAGTCAGAATTATTCTTAGATAACTCAAGAAACCTGCAATTAATTTTGACGTTTTTGTCGGAGATCTTAGTCGCACAATTTTACATCTAACTAAGATTTTTGGTGCAGTATTTCCCAAGTAAAAAAATGTGAATGAAACTATTTGTCTCGTTGAATGACAACAAACACTTAATTGAAGAATCCCTACTGTTGACCAATCACCGACAAATTGGCGTAGACTTCGACTTGCCTCGAGATAAAAAATGTGTGTGCACGAACAGCCRAWTTYTTTTYCCCGAATACCAACTTTTCCGAATACCAAAACAAACAAAAACGGAACAAAATGTTCTGAACTGTATCGGATGAGAAGCATGCGGACACCTTTTCAAAAAGAGCAGTGAGAAGGATGCTTCCCAGTCTAGAGTCATTTAGGGAGAGTGATGCATCTGTGATGCATTTCTCAAGGCGGGCTGACTGACGTATCGTTTGGTTTAACTGATAAATACAACTGAGTGTCATCAGCATAGCAATGAATATGCATGTTGTGCTTACAGATGACATTACCCAGGGCTAGCATGTGTAGTGAAAATAAAAGGGCTCCAAGCACAGAACCTTGAGGAATGCCAAATCCAACCTTGGAACTTTACGATTATCACCCAGCTGAACAAATTGATACCGCTCGGAAAGGTATAATTTGTTAGCCAGCTAAGAATCTGTCCTCGTAGACCAACCAAGTCTTCTAACCTCTTAATGAGGATAGCATGATCAAAGGTGCCAGCACTTAAATCTAAGAGAACGAGAATAAAGACATGACCACGGTCAGAGGACAGCAGTAGGTCATTTACTACTTTAAGGCACTAAAGTAAAACTGCAAAACAATGTGGCAAAGAAATACATGCWTTGTCCTGAATACAAAGCATTAAGTTTGGGGGAAATCCAACTCAAAACAACACTGAAWACCACTCTTCATATTTTGAAGCATGGTGGTGGCTGCATCATGTTATGGGTATGCTTGTCATTTTTATAAAAATAAACAGAATAGAGCTAACCACAGGATTTATTWGATTTTTTTACATTTGGATTCATAGTGCTACTTGAATAGTGGATAGCCTACATGATGACTTGGTGACAGCCAAGTGTCTTTGAAAGTGTAATTGTCTTCGTGATGCTACCTGATTCATGTCTTGCTCCCGTCTGAATTATCCTCCATCCTCTTCCTCCTCTTTTTTGAATCCCATCTTCTCCAAACAACCTATCAACCAGATCCCCATACCATCCCATGCCAT
>NC_036874.1:6603481-6608830 GCF_002910315.2 Salvelinus sp. IW2-2015 | reverse complement strand
CCCATTGCCATACCATGCCATGCTCCAGGGGTGGATGGGCTGCCTGGGGTTTACCACTGGCAACGGGTATCTGTCTGAACGTCCCGTGGGCTTTATAGCCCACCTGAGGGGCGTCTGTCTCTCTCTGTGTCTCTCTCTGTGTCTCTCTCTTGTCTCTCTCTTGTCTCTCTCTGTCTGTCTGTCGTCTGTCTGTTCTTGTCTGTCTGTCTGTCTGTCTGGCTGTCGTCTGCTGTCTGTCTCTGTCTGTCTGTCTGGCTGTCTGTCTGTCTGTCTGTTGGCGTCTGTCTGTCTGTGCCTCCCCTGTCCTCCCACTGTCAAACGTCATAACAGAAAACGGAAATAATCCCTAATTAGTTTTGTTGTAATGGAACTGTGTAAGTCCTCTCTTGGGAGGGTGCGGAGGCAGGCGTATTTGGAAGCGGGAATTTGGGTCTGTTTTATGCTTGTGTTTTTATTAATGGGGGCTGAGTAGGGAATAGAGAGGCCTTCGATGCCAGACCCTCATGTCATACGGAGGGTGCGGAGGCAGGCGTATTTGGAAGCGGGAATTTGGGTCTGTTTTATGCTTGTGTTTTTATTAATGGGGGCTGAGTAGGGAATAGAGAGGCCTTCGATGCCAGACCCTCATGTCATACACACACAAACACACACACAARCACACCTTCCCATCTGTGAAGACTCTTACAGATAAAGTGTGTGTTTTGTCCAAGTGTAMGTGTGTTTATGGTATGTGTGAGCATGTATAAACTCAGGAGCAGCATCGCCTGGGTAGTGGGGGTCAGAGAGCGAGCCCAGGGGCTGCTGGAAGCATCCACGCTTTGGGATAGAAGAGGATACCAGCTTTCTCATGGTGTCTGACTGTTTCTGTCTTTGTCTGACTGTCTGTCTGCATGTCTGTGTCCACAACCACTAGATAGTGCTACAGATGTTACAATGTCATCCGTCTGTCAGTATATTCGTCATCAGATGATGTTTGTGATGGGATACTGTAGATGGTTGTACAGTCTTTAAATTGTGTAAGCCTTTAACCATCACTTTATGAGGTACAGGAGGATGTAACCAGTAGATCGTGTTCTGGGCAGCAGTGAGCTACTGCTACAGTAGACGTGTTAGCAACTCCATATCAATGCTGCCGCTTTCCATGTGTTTAACAGCTTCGCTCTGTGATATTTTTGAACTCTTGGCTGGCCCGGGATCCATTGATTGGAAATAATGTGATGCCTGGTGTTGTAATGTTTCCCTAATGTTTCTGTCCTGCTTTATGTAATGGGTTATGTTTAGACCCACGCGGCTAATGCTTATGATGGAGTTGACGACAGTGCTCTAGACATGCGGGCAGTCAGGCAGGCCGGCTACCGGATTGGGTTGTGTTGATGTTGAGAGATGTTGTCGGCATGCTGGGAGAATGTCAGGAGATTTTGTGGACATTGGGAGACAACCGCAAGACTTCTGTGAGACTGCAGTGAAATGTAGAGTTTTTGAGACCGTTGTGCGAATGGTGTGAGACTTTTGAGAAATTACATTGCAAATAGTGCAAAARGTTTCTACTAATGTAGGACTGGGGTGTTTTAGACCGTTGAGAGACTGTWTTGAGAATGTTGCGTCTTTGTTCAAGACCTGTTGTGAGACCTGTTGTCATGAAAACGTTATCGATGCRCCTCGAACCATAGAGGGTGATGTCACTCGTCTCCCACCCACTAGATCTTCAAATGAAATCAAATGTTATTTGTCACATACACATGGTTAGCAGATGTTAATGTGAGTGTAGCCAAATGCTTGTGCTTATAGTTCTGACAATGCAGTAATATCTAACAAGTAATCTAACAATTTCACAACAACTACCTTATACACACAAGTGTAAAGGAATGAATAAGAATATGTACATAAATATACAGTGGGGAGAACAAGTATGTTATACACTGCCGATTTTGCAGGTTTTCCTACTTAACAAGCATGTAGAGGTCTGTAATTTTTATCATAGGTACACTTCAACTATGAGAGACGAATCTAAAACAAAAAATCCGAAATCACATTGTATGATTTTTAAGTAATTAATTTGCTTTTATTGCATGACATAAGTATTTGATACATCAGAAAAGCAGAACTTAATATTTGGTTACGAAAACCTTTGTTTGCAATTACAGAGATCATACGTTTCCTTTAGTTCTTGACTAGGTTTGCACACATGCAGCAGGGATTTTGGCCCACTCCTCCCTACAGATCTTCTCCAGATCCTTCAGGTTTCGGGGCTGTCGCTGGGCAATACGGAGTTTCAGCTCCCTCCAAAGATTTTCTATTGGGTTCAGGTCTGGAGACTGGCTAGGCCACTCAGGACCTTGAGATGCTTCTTACGGACCACTCCTTAGTTGCCAATGGCTGTGTACTTCGTGTCGTTGTCATGCTGGAAGACCAGCACCGACCCATCTTCAATGCTCTTACTGAGGGAAGGAGGTTGTTGGCCAAGATTCGCGATACATGGCCCATCCATCCTCCCTCCAATACGGTGCAGTCGTCCTGTCCCTTTGCAGAAAAGCATCCCCAAAGAATGATGTTTCCACCTCCATGCTTCCGGTTGGGATGGTGTTCTTGGGTTGTATCTCATACTTCTTCTTCCTCCAAACACGGCGATGGAGTTAGACCAAAAAGCTCTATTTTTGTCTCATCAGACCACATGACCTTCCCCATCCCTCCTCTGGATCACCAGATGGTCATTGCAAACTTCAGACAGGCCTGGACATGCACTGGCTTAAGCAGGGGACCTTGCGTGCGCTGCAGGATTTTATCCAGACGGCGTAGTGTGTTACTAATGGTTTTCTTTGAGACTGTGGTCCCAGCTCTCTTCAGTCATTGACCAGGTCCTGCCGTGTAGTTCTGGCTGATCCCTCACCTTCTCCATGATCATTGATGCCCCACGAGGGAAATCTTGGCATGAGCCCCGACGAGGGTGATTGACCGTCATCTTGAACTTCTTCCATTTTCTAATAATGCGCCAACAGTTGTTTCCTTCTTCACAAGCTGCTTGCTATTGTCCTGCGCCCATCCCAGCCTTGTGCAGTCTACATTTATCCCTGATTCCTTCACACAAGCTTTCTCTGGTCTTGGCCATTGTGGAGAGTTGGAATCTGTTTATTGAGTTGGTGGACAGGTGTCTTTTATCAGTAACGAGTTCAAACAGTGCAGTTAATCCCAGGTAAGAGTGGAGAACAGGCTTCTTAAAGAAATAACTAACAGCGTCTGTGAGAGCCGGAATCTTATGGTTGGTAGTGATCAAATACTTATGTCATGCATAAAATGCAAATTAATTATTTAAAAATCATACAATTGTGATTTTCTGGATTTTTGTTTTAGCATTCCAGTCTCTCACATGTTGAAGTGCTACTATGAAAAATTACAGACCTCTAATGCCTTGTAAGTAGGAGAAACCTGCATAAATCGGCAGTGTATCCAAATACTTGTTCTCCCCACTGGTATATGATGAGTGGATCGCCTGAACCGGCATAGAAGATGCAGTAGATGGTATAAGTACAGTATATACATATGAGATGGTAATGTAGTGTATGTTAAACATATAAAGTGGCATTGTTTTAAAGTGGCTAATGATACATTTATTACAATCACATTTTTATTAGTTAAGTGGCTAGAAGATTTGAGTCGGTTGTTGGCAGCAGCCACTCGATGTTAAGTGGTGGCTGTTTAAACAGTCCTGATGGCCTTGAGATAGAAGCTGTTTTCAGGTCCTCTCGGTCCCAGCTTGAGCAAACCTGTACTGGACCCTCGCCCTCTGGATGATACGGGGTGAACCGGGCAGTGGCCGGGGTGGTTGTTGCCTTGATGATCTTTTATGGCCTTCCTGTGACAATCGGGTGGTGTAGGTGTCCTAGGAGGCAGGTAGTTTGCCCCGGTGTGCGGTTGTGCGACCTCGACTACCCTGGAGAGCCTTACCGGTTGTGGGTGGAGCAGTTGCCCGTTCCAGTGGTGATACAGCCCACAGGATGCTCTCGTTGTGCATCTGTAAAGTGTTGAGTGTATTTTGGTGACAAGCACATTTCTTCAGCCTCCTGAGTTGAAGAGGCGCTGCTTGTGGACCATTTCCAGTTTTTTGTGATGTGTACGCCGAGGAACTTACTGTCCACCTTCTCCACTACTGTCCCGTCGATGTGGATAGGGGGCTGCTCCCTCTGCTGTTTCCTGAAGTCCACGATCATCTCCTTTGTTTTGTTGACAATGACGAGTTTGGAGGGTACTATGGTGTTAAATGCTGAGCTGTAGTCAATGAACAGCATTCTTACATAGGTATTCCTCTTRTCCAGATGGGTTAGGGCAGTGTGCAGTGTGATTGCGATTGCATTGTCTGTGGACCTATTGGGGCGGTAAGAAAATTGGAGTGGGTCTAGGGTGTCAGGTAGGGTGGAGGTGATATGGTCCCTCAAATATAGTCTCTCAAAGCACTTCATGATGACGGAAGTGAGTGCTACGGGATGATAGTCATTTAGCTCAGTTACCTTAGCTTTCTTGTGAACAGGAACAATGGTGGCCCTCTTGAAGCATGTGGGAACAGCAAACTGGGATAAGGATTTGATTGAATATGTMCGTAAACACATCAGCCAGCTGGTCTGCGCATGCTCTGAGGACGCGGCTGGGGATGCCGTCTGGGCCGGCAGCCTTGTGAGGGTTAACATGTTTAAATGTTTTACTCACGTTGGCTGCAGTGAAGGAGAGCCCGCAGGTTTTGCTAGCGGGCCGTGTTGGTGGCAATGTATTGTCCTCAAAGCGAACAAAGAAGTTGTTTAGTTTGTCTGGGAGCAAGGCATCATGGTCCGCTACGTGGCTGGTTTTCTTTTTGTAGTCCGTGATTGACTGTATACCCTGCCACATACCTCTTGTGTCTGAGCCATTGAATTGCGACTCTACTTTGTCTCTATACTGACGCTTAGCTTGTTTGATTGCCTTACGGAGGGAATAGCTACACTGTTTGTATTAGGTCATGTTTACGGTCACCTTGCCCTGATTAAAAGCAGTGGTTCGCGCTTTCAGTTTTGCGCGAATGCTGCCATCAATCCACAGTTTCTGGTTGGGGAAGGTTTTAATAGTCGCTGTTGGTACAACATCACTGATGCACTTGCTAATAAACTCGCTCACCGAATCAGCGTATTCATCAATGTTATTGTCCGACACTATGCAGAACATATCCCAGTCCACGTGATAGAAGCAATCTTGAAGCGTGGAATCCGATTGGTCAAACCAGTGAACCTACCGATCCTCGACTTCGGCGATGTCATCTACAAAATAGCTTCCAATACTCTACTCAGCAAACTGGATGCAGTTTATCACAGTGCCATTCGTTTTGTT
>NC_036874.1:6594755-6602048 GCF_002910315.2 Salvelinus sp. IW2-2015 | reverse complement strand
ATATACCCAACTGTGATTATAATCGAAGATAATTCTTTATTATCTATCAGCCAATCAAGACCCTGACTCTTACTTTGACTTCCTGGTCAATAGATATGCATAAAGTAAGATCTTAATTTGATCTCCCGTTTTGCAGGATAACTTTCTTGCAATGTAGGAAATGTAAAAACATGTACAAATTTTTTTTGTGTATTTGAGGTTTAAAAAGGCTTGTGAAGTTTGTAATTTTTACTTAGAAATTTCAGACTTGATTTTCTATTACGAAAAATGTACCAACCCCCCAGAAAAGTCAATTAATTATAATCCACATAATAATTCACATTTCCTGTTGCTGCAGGATTATTTTCCTGCTGTAGCAAACTGGCTCAAATTAAGATCCTACATCTGTAAATAGTCCACATAGCAAGAATTTAAGAGGCTGAATCGTAGGCGCTTACATTTTACCTAACAATCAATCAATCAAATCTCAGATTCCATCAGTTGCCCAATCACAGGCCCTTCTCTGGCCCTTGTCACATAGTTTTTTTCAGCTGGTTTTCTTATTTGTCCTCTTTTTTTTGTTGTCAAAACGTTCAGAGTTTAAACCCATGCTGTTCTCTCCCCCTCTATCAGAGCAAATCGGCACATCTATTCCATTTTGTCCACACATCCCATTAAAATCCCATTAACTCCAGTATTCCCGGGAACTCGGAGAGAGAGAGCGGGGAGAGACCAGGAGCTGTGGAAACCATGATAACCATCAGCAGCCGTTCCCTCAGAGGTGGAAACACAGATGTGCCTCTTATTTCCCTGAATCCCGGTCGGCTAGCTAGCATGTGGGAAGGAGACAGTGTTTGTCCTGAAGTGTCTGTTTGCGCTGAGCCGTAGGGAATCTCCATTGATGAATGAATGCGCTTCCTTTGGGAATGTTTGGTTCGGATGGAGTGGTTTCCAGTCTGCGAAACACTTCCAGTGCCGGGCAACATATACATTCAATAGGATCCCAAAGGTCATTGGTTCAGCCATTCTGCTGAAGAATGTGTACTGCTGTAACGGGGTGTGTGAGGATACCTGTTGTAAAAGTGAGCCCAGTGAGTCTACACACTCGCTGGTGTGCAATATTTCCTCTATCACTCACACACACACACACACACGACACACACACCACACACACACACACACACACACACACACACACACACACACACACACACACACACACACACTTACCCACTCTGGGTCCCATGTGTGGAGTATCCCTTTTCTAAATAAAACAAGTTTGCGGGGAAGTAGGCCCAGACAGAGGCAGGGGCGGGAGTTTGCTCTGTAATAAAAGCTGCTTTTTGTTGACAAGTTGTGCTTTTAACAGGAGACCTTTTAATTTTTGCGAGAAGGAAGCAATGAATTGTAAAGTATACTTTTCCAGAGCTGGGCCGTTAAGTGTGCCGTGTACCACCACTTCCACGGGAACGGCCCCGGCAATGGTAACACATGTTATTTCTTTCTCCAAATCTCTTCAAGTCTCTCTTCTCTCTCGCTCTCGCTCTCGCTCTCCTCTCTCCTCTCCGCTCGCCTGTCTAACCAGACCTTTGTGTTAGCTCTCTGTTTCAGTCTTCCTTATCTCTCTGTCAATATGGCCTTCTTTCACCACTCATTCATTCTAAACGTCTCTTTCCAGCTCTCTCTTCTCTAAAAGCCCCTTTCATCTGACGTAAACTGTGTGTGTGTGTGTGATGAGCAACGTCAGTCTGGCCATCCTGGTTTAGGAGAGGAGAACGTGTCAATTTGTACGGGGGGGCAGAGAAGCCAGGTCAGGGCGATGAGGTGTTAGTGGGTAATCGTCAGCTGTCACTTGCTATACACAATCTCTGCAGACACACACACACACACACCCCGCTGGTCCAATATCCTCAACACCCCCAACGAGCCCCCAAAGCCTCACCAGCAACCTCTGTATTGCCCTGGTGCCTTGGCCAAGGCCAATGTGTTGACATTGAGATGTGTTTAGGACCAGAGGAGGAGGGAGGCAGGAGGAACAGAAGAGAGGAGGGGAAGGGAGGGAACAGAGAGGAGTAGAAAGAATTAGAGGAAAAGAGTGAGGGTCCAAAGCAGGAGGCCAGTTGAGATGTGGAGAGTGTGGTTTTACAGTACGACCCCATCGCCATGGGGACCCAATAAGGTCAAAGTTCATGGAGTAAAAAGCTCTATTGGGGAGTGTTCAAAATATCAGCCTCTTTGGACCGCTAACTCTCTATCTCTTTCATATGCTCTTTCTCTCTGTGCCCATTCCTTTCTTTCCCACTGCCTCCCTCGCACACTTTCTCATCTTCCACAATTTCCCATGCACTTTCCCTCCTTCCCCCTTAGCTCCTCTCTCCCTCCCCTTCCTCTCTCTTCTCAGAGCTGTCCTTGTGTGTGATCACAGTGGACATGATTAGTTTCCTTCATTAGTCCTGTAAAGGCTGGGCTGTGCCCCATGGCAAATATTGAGCCATGGAAATGAGAGCCATKTCCAGGTACACGTTCACACACACACTTTCACATACACACAGCACATAAACTYCGACCCAACACGCATACACACACACGTACACACATGTGCCAAGCCAGAGCCGTGTGGATGGCAGGCCCTGTCGGCACATGACTTTAATTGCATTAATTCATTAGACTTGACGAGCGCCAACTGTGCAAACCAAAGAGGAAACCTAAGAGTGACGCAGGGAGAACGTTGGGGAAACGCTGGCAGGAAAACACTGGGGAGGTTCCCTTCTCTCTCTGTGGCCGGCTGCCATGGGCCAGTGTCTGGGACAGAGGGCTCTGTGAGAATCTGCACGGTCACACACACACACACACACACAGTCTCATGCATGTTCTTACCAAAGCTTCCTTGACATGCTCTCTTCCTTGACCTGGCCCAGTCTCTTACTCTGAAACTGACGCCACACACAACTATTACTTACCCACTTCAATGACCTTTGTAAGACATGCTGAAATGCCCATTATAAGGTGTCATTCAATCCTAATAATCAAAAGATTGCTCAGAAAACAGGTGTTTTAACCAGCGTATGCTTACTTGATTTTGATAAAGCAGAGTAAAGTCTATACATGACAATTGCATAATCTTGCCTACTGCATAATCAATTTTAAAATGAATTATTCGTGTGCATGTAAATCAGACAATGAGTTGAAATCAGGTGAGTTTGTCAGCGGAACAGAATGTGCTGCTGTCGGGGGTACTGGGCGACCGGAGGACTGGGGGACTGGAGGACTCGGAGGTCTGGGACTGGAGGTGACGGATGGAGGAGACTGGACTGGAGGAGCGAGGACTGGGACTGGAGGATCCGGAGGCTGGGGGACTGGATACTGGAGGACTGGAGTACTGGAGACCGGGAACCGGACCGGAGGATTGGAGTTGGAACAGTGCTGTGGTACATCCACAGTATCGACATACTTGCATAACGCCTATGGACATGAACAGCAGACTTAGTTCAGACAGCAGAGAACACAAGACAGCATTCCAGTGGTTAGAACTGGTGGCTGCTTTAATCCATGTCTCTGTTGAGTGACGACAGTATATAAAACCTCACTGAGATGAACGACTAATTGGGGGAGGAATTGAACAGGCAAGTGTACAAGTGTGTGTACTTGTTTTCATAGAAAACACTACCACCACGCACGCACAGACAGACGACAGGTAGCCAGTGGTTAGAGCTTGGGCCAGTAACCGAAAGGTTGCTGGATCGAATATCCGAGCTGACGAGGTAAAAATCTGTCGTTCTGCCCCTGAACAAGGCAGTTAATCCATGCTCGGTATGCCGTCATTGTAAATAAGAATTTGTTCTTAACTGACTTGCCTAGTTAAATAAAGACACAACACAGAGAACATTCAAAACAGCCATATTACTCCACCCACAGGGCTATACCCAGACCCAGTGGCTTCCAAGAAACCTCCTTTCCTTCCACGAGACAGTGTCCACACACACCAACACACCCCAGACAGACACACATTCTATAAACATCAGCACATAACTCCCCTCACCACAAACTATGGAAAAATAGCAGGCGTGTATGTGTGTGTGTGTGTGTGGAGAGAGAGACAGGGCCTCTATCAGAGGAAGTTTCCCTACAAACTCAACAGAGAGTAACCGTGTCTCTTACGGTTCGTTGTGTGTGAGAGAGAGAGTGATTGTTGTTCAGAGAGCTCATACTTATCAGCTTGACATTGTCCATGTGTTGGGCGTGTTGTGCCAGTGTGAGACACACGTAACATATCCACCCAACACACACACACACACACACACACACACACCCCCAACACCACACACACACACACAGAGGTGAGATGTGCTGACCTGTCCTCCAGTAGGGCTGCGTGGGCAGGCAGGATGGGCGCAGGAAGAGGGATTAAGACAGAACAAAGGACGGCCAGGCTTCAACACACAGGAAGTGATTGTAGAGGGGACAGAGTGGATATAGCGCACTACATTACACTACACCCTTACCCACCTCTACCAGCACGGACAATAAACCCTGATCTCAGTATATGTGTGTGTGTCTGTGTACATACCACAAAGTCCCATGAGTCAGTAGCCTGGTTGTGTGTGTGTGTGTGTGTGTGTGTGTGTGTGTGTGTGTGTGTGTGTGTGTGTGTGTGTGTGTGTGTGTGTGTTGTCTTACAAAGGTCATTGAAGTGGGTAAGTAATAGTTGTGTGTGGCGTCAGTTTCAGAGTAAGAGACTGGGCCAGGTCAAGGAAGAGAGCATGTCAAGGAAGCTTTGGTAAGAACATGCATGAGACTGTGTGTGTGTGTGGTGTGTGTGACCGTGCAGATTCTCCACAGAGCCCTCTGTCCCAGACACTGGCCCATGGCAGCCGGCCACAGAGAGAGAAGGGAACCTCCCCAGTGTTTTCCTGCCAGCGTTTCCCCAACGTCTCCCTGCTGTCACTCTTAGGTTTCTCTCTTTGGTTTGCACAGTTGGCGCTCGTCAAGTCTAATGAATTAATGCAATTAAAGTCATGTGCCGACAGGGCCTGCCATCACACACGGCTCTGGCTTGGCACCAGTGTGTGTACGTGTGTGTGTATGCGTGTTGGTCGGAGTTTATGTGTCTGTGTGTATGTGAAAGTGTGTGTGGTGTGGAACGTGTACCTGGAAATGGCTCTCATTTCCATGGCTCAATATTTGCCATGGGGCACAGCCCAGCCTTTACAGGACTAATGAAGGAAACTAAATCATGTCCACTGTGATCACACAAAGGACAGCTCTGAGAAGAGAGAGGAAGGGGAGGGAGAGAGGAGCTAAGGGGGAAGGAGGGAAAGTGCATGGGAAATGTGTGAAGATGAGAAAGTGTGCGAGGGAGGCAGTGGGAAAGAAAGGGGAATGGGCACAGAGAGAAAGAGCATATGAAAAGAGAATAGAGAGTTAGCGGTCCAAAGAGGCTGATATTTTGAACACTCCCCAATAGAGCTTTTTACTCCATGAACTTTGACCTTATTGGGTCCCCATGGCGATGGGGTCCGTACTGTAAAACCACACTCTCCACATCTCAACTGGCCTCCTGCTTTGGACCCTCACTCTTTTCCTCTAATTCTTTCTACTCCTCTCTGTTCCCTCCCTTCCCCTCCTCTCTTCTGTTCCTCCTGCCTCCCTCCTCCTCTGGTCCTAAACACATCTCAATGTCAAACACATTGGCCTTGGCCAAGGCTACCAGGGCAATACAGAGGTTGCTGGTGAGGCTTTGGGGGCTCGTTGGGGGTGTTGAGGATATTGGACCAGCGGGGTGAGTGTGTGTGTGTGTCTGCAGAGAATTGTGTATAGCAAGTGACAGCTGACGATTACCCCCACCTAACACCCTCACCGCCTGACCTACTCTCTGCCCCCCCCCCGTACAAATTGACACGTCTCCTCTTCCTAAACCAGGATGGCCAGACTGACGTTGCTCATCACACACACACACACAGTTACGTCAGATGGAAAGGGGCTTTTAGAGAAAGAGAGAGCTGGAAAAGAGCGTTTAGAATTTGAATGAATGGTGAAAGAAGGACATATTGACAGAGAGATACGAGGAAGACTGAAACTAGAGAGACTAACACAAAGGTCTGGTTAGAGCGAGAGAGGCGAGCGCCGAGAGCAGGAGCGAGAGCCGAGAGCGAGAGCGAGAGAGAGAGAAACTTGAAGAGATTGGGAGAAGAAATAACATGTGTTAACCATTGCCGGGGGGCCATTCCGTGAGCAGTGGTGGTACACGGCACACTTAACGGCCCAGCTCTGGAAAAGTATACTTTACAAATTCATTGCTTCCTTCTCGCAAAAATTAAAAGGTCTCCTGTTAAAAGCACAACTTGTCAACGAAAAGCAGCTTTTATTACAGAGCAAACTCCCGCCCCTGCCTCTGTCTAGGGCCTACTTCCCCGCAAACTTGTTTTTTAGAAAAAGGCATACTCCACACATGGGACCCCAGAGTGGGTGTGTGTGTGTGTGTGTGTGTGTGTGTGTGTGGTGTGTGTGTGTGTGTGTGTTGTGTGTGGAGTGATAGAGAGAAATATTGCACACACATTGCGAGTGTGTAGACTCCACACTGGGCTCACTTTTACAACAGGTATCCTCAACACAACCCGTTACAGCAGTACACATTCTTCAGCAGAATGGCTGAACCAATGACCTTTGGGATCCTATTGAATGTATATGTGCCCGGCACTGGAAGTGTTTCGCAGACTGGAAACCCTCCATCCGAACCAAACATTCCCAAAGGAAGCGCATTCATTCATTCATTCAAGGAGATTCCCTACGGCTACAGCGCAAACAGACACTCCAGGACAAACACTGTCTCCTTCCCACATGCTAGCTAGCCGACCGGGATTCAGGGAAATAAGAGGCACATCTGTGTTTCCACCTCTGACGGGAACGGCTGCTGATGGTTATCATGGTTTCCACAGCTCCTGGTCTCTCCCCGCTCTCTCTCTCCGACGTTCCGGGAATACTGGAGTTAATGGGATTTTAATTGGGGATGTGTGGACAAAATGGAATGATGTGCCGATTTGCTCTGATAGAGGGGGAGAGACAGCATGGGGTTTAAATCTCTGAACTGCGCGTTTTGACAAAAAAAAAGAGGACAATATGAACCAGCTGAAAAAACTAGTGGACAAGGGCCAGAGAGGGCCTGTGATTGGGCAAACTGCATGGAATCTGAGATTTGATTGATTGATTGTTAGGTAAAATGTAAGCGCCTACGATTCAGACCTCTTAAATTCTCTTGCTATGTGGACTATTTTACAGATGTAGGATCTTAATTTTGAGCCAGTTTGCTAAAGGACA
>NC_036874.1:6591467-6594730 GCF_002910315.2 Salvelinus sp. IW2-2015 | reverse complement strand
TAGGACCGAATAGACATCTGAGCAACAGGTTGGAACCCATCTGTCCTCAATCGACTGTTCTACTCCAATAGTTCCTATTTTTTTCGGGGGGGCAGGTGGCTGAAATGCTCGTCTGCTTCCAAAAATTCAACAAGCCGAATCAATACAATTAAAAATAAAAATGTTAGAAACAACATGCAAACCAAATACTATTTAACTACACAAATACTGGCATCACAAAAAGTGGTTCTCCATGTCTCTTGCATTCTTTCCTTCCCCATTCCTCACTCCCAACAGCCCCACAAGAACAAAACACGACACACGCCACCTGCTTTCAAACTCGGCCACATCAATCATCGAAAGCCCTTCCAACTACACTGAGACGCCACTTTGTTGGTTATATCACACAATAATGAGACTTACTCGTGGATTAGTCAGATTAATAATATAATAGAGACGAAGAAAAACAATTATCCCTATAATACCTGTTTACATGGACCCTTTTGAAATCAGGCTACTACCTGATGGCACTCTTGATAAATGCAGAATCAACGTTCGTTCTAACCACAGCGCACTGTGTTAATTATGGGACAGATATTTGATTCGGAGTTGGGACATTATAACGTTTGATGTTGAAAACTACTTCTAAGACGCATACATCAGTTGATCCAAACTCACTACTCTTGCTAACGAGGGAGTCTGCTCCGGCTTGGTGCTGGCACATCCGCAGATCAAAGACACCGCTGACAATGCCACCTTAAGGTGTTACATGTCCTAATAATTCAAAAGATTGCTCAAAGAAAACAGTGTGTTTTAACCAGCGTATGCTTACTTGATTTTGATATACAGAGAGTAAGGACGTAATCTATACATGACAATTGCATAATTGCCTACTGCATAATCAATTTTAAAATTAATTATCTGGCATGTAAACAGACAATGAGTTAAATCAGGTGATGTTTCACGGGGAACCAGAAATGTGCTGTCGGGGGTACTGGGAGGACCGGAGGACTGGGGACCTGGAAGGACTGGAGGACTGAGCGTACTGGAGGACTGGAGGACTGTCGAGGACCGGAGGACCGGGACCGGAGGATTGGAGTTGGAAACAGTGCTGTAGGCTTACATCCACAGTACTTGACATACTTGCATAACGCCTATGGACATTACAGCAGACTTAGTTCAGACAGCAGAAACACAAGACAGCATTCCAGTGGTTAGAACTGGTGGCTGCTTTAATCCATGTCTCTGTTGATGACGACAGTATATAAAACCTCACTGAGATGAGACGTACTAATTGGGGGAGGAATTGACAAGGCAAGTGTACAAGTGTTGTACTTGTTCATAGAAAACACTACCACCACGCACGCACAGACAGACGACAGGTAGCCTAGTGGTTAAAGCTTGGGCCAGTAACCGAAAGGTTGCTGGATCAATATCCGAGCTGACGAGGTAAAAATCTGTCGTTCTGCCCCTGAACAAGCAGTTAATCCAATGGTCCCCGGTATGCCGTCATTGTAAATAAGAATTTGTTCTTAACTGACTTGCCTAGTTAAATAAAAAGACACACACAGAGAAACACTCAAAACAGCCATATTACTCCACCCACAGGGTACCCAGACCCAGTGGCTTCCAAGAAACCTCCTTTCCTTCCAAAGAACAGTGTCACACACACACACCCCAGACAGACACACATGCTATAAACATCAGCACATAACTCCCCTCACCACAAACTATGGAAAAATAGCAGCGGTGTGTGTGTGTGTGTGTTGTGTTGTGTTGTGTGTGTGATGTGTGGTGTGTGTGTGTGGTGTGTGTGTGGTGTGTGTGGAGAGAGAGAACAGGGCCTCTATCAGAGGGAAGTTTCCCTACAAACTCAACAGAGAGAACCGTGTCTCTTACGGTTCGTTGGTGTGAGAGAGAGAGTGATTGTTGTTCAGAGAGCTCATACTTATCAGCTTTACATTGTCCATGTGTTGGGCGTGTGTGCCAGTGTGAGACACACGTAACATATCCCACCCACACCACACACACACACACAACACACACACACACACAGAGAGTGAGATGTGCTGACCTGTCCTCCAGTAGGGCTGCGTGCAGGATCAGGATGGGCAGGAAGAGGATTAAGACAGAACAAAGGACGGCCAGGCTTCAACACACAGGAAGTGATTGTAGAGGGACAGGAGTGATATAGCGCACTACATTACACTCAATCCTTACCCACCTCTACCAGCACGGACAATAAACCCTGATCCAGTATATGTGTGTGTGTCTGTGTACATACCACAAAGTCCCCATGAGTCAGTAGCCTGTGTGTGTGTCTTGTGTGTGTGTGTGTGTGTGTGTGTGTGTGTGTGCATTGTGTGTGTGTTGTGTCTTAGTGTCTTTGATCTGCGGATGTGCCAGCACCAGCCGAGAGCCTCCCTCGTTAGCAAGAGTGAAGTGAGTTTGGATCAACTGAATGTATGCGTCTTAGAAGTAGTTTTCACATACAAACGTTATATGTCCCAACTCCGAATCAAATATGCTTCCCAAAATTAACACAGTCGCTGTGGTAGAACGTTKATTCTGCATTTATCAGAGTGCCATCAGGGTAGCCTGATTTCAAAAGGGTCCATGTAAACAGGATTATTAGGGATATTGTTCTTCTTGCCATTATAATATTAATCTGACTAATCCACAGTAATCTCATTATTGTGTGCATATAACCACAATCATTGAAGGCTTGATGATTAGTTGACCAGTTGAATCAGGTGTGTTTGTCTTGGGCTACAACAGAAATGAGGGCTGTTGGGGGACTGGAACCACTCGTATGCAATTGTGTATTATATGTGCATTTGTTTTATTTATTTATTCAGTTAGTTGATTTGATAGAGACAGATTCAAACATTGAGACATCGAATCATCAACTCATCAACAGTCAGGTGCGTTGTATCCGCTTTTAATGCTAATTCACAGCATCAGCCCCTAGATGGAATTTACAGAAATATTCTCTAAAATGAGACATGAGACTGAGACTGAGTGAGACTGTAACATCAGAGGCACGTTGTGACAACGTTGACATTGAACAGTCCCTGGCCTTGTGGTTGTGACCCAGCCAGTCAGTGTGATGTGGGAGGAATGAACGGGTTAATTGGACAGGCAGTGGAGCCAGGGAGATTGACCCCAGGGCGACCTTTCTGTGAGCTTGTGGTTTAACCCTCCACTACTGCTCATCAGACACGAGGGAGGGAGGACAGTACTAGGGAGGGAGGGAGGACAGTACTAGGGAGGGAGGGAGGGAG
>NC_036874.1:6589225-6591367 GCF_002910315.2 Salvelinus sp. IW2-2015 | reverse complement strand
TGTGTGTGGCTTGAATGATAGACTCTCCCTGTGTGTGTGTGTGTGTGTGTTGTGTGTTAGTAGTGTGTTAGTAGGTGTGTGTGGCTTGAATGATAGACTCTCCCTGTGTGTGTGTGTGTTAGTAGTGTGTTAGTAGGTGTGTGTGGCTTGAATTATAGACTCTCCCTGTGTGTGTGTGTGTTTAGTAGTGTGTTAGTAGGTGTGTGTGGCTGAATGATAGACTCTCCCTGTGTGTGTGTGTGTTAGTAGGTGTGTGTGGCTTGAATGATAGACTCTCCCTGTGTGTGTGTGTGTTAGTAGTGTGTTAGTAGGTGTGTGTGGCTTGAATTATAGACTCTCCCTGTGTGTGTGTGTGTGTGTGTGTGTTAGTAGTGTGTTAGTAGGTGTGTGTGGCTTGAATGATAGACTTCCCTGTGTGTGTGTGTGTGGTTAGTAGTGTGTTAGTAGGTGTGTGTGGCTTGAATGATAGACTCTCCCTGTGTGTGTGTGTGTGTTAGTAGTGTGTTAGTAGGTGTGTGTGGCTTGAATGATAGACTCTCCCTGTGTGTGTGTGTGTGTGTGTGTGTGTGTGTGTGTGTGTGTGTTAGTAGTGTGTTAGTAGGTGTGTGTGGCTTGAATGATAGACTCTCCCTGTGTGTGTGTGTGTGTGTGAGTAGTGTGTTAGTAGGTGTGTGTGGCTTGAATGATGACCTCCCTGTTGTGTGTGTGTGTTAGTAGTGTGTTAGTAGGTGTGTGTGGTGAATGATAGACTCTCCCTGTGTGTGTGTGTGTGTGTGTTGTGTGTGTGTGTGTGGTGTGTGTGTGTGTGTGTGTGTGTGTGTGTGTTTAGTAGGTGTGTGTGGCTTGAATGATAGACTCTCCCTGTGTTGTGTGTGTGTGTGTGTGTGTGTAGTAGTGTGTTAGTAGTGTGTGTGGCTTGAATGATAGACTCTCCCGTGTGTGTGTGGTGTGTGTGTGTGTGTTAGTAGTGTGTTAGTAGGTGTGTGTGGCTTGAATGATAGACTCTCCCTGTGTGTGTGTGTGTTAGTAGGTGTGTGTGGCTTGAATGATAGACGGTGTGTGTGTGTGTGTTCCCCCTGTGCGCCACAGTGGGAGCCAGGCAGCCGTCCACAGAGCAGTCTGTCAACACTGAGTTTAGAGACATCCTCTAATGTGTGTCTGCCTACTAACACACATATAGACACACACACTGCCTCCTTCAATCATGTCCACTTCTTTATCCTCTACTCTAGTTTTCAATAGAATGTAAATAAAATACATTCTCCGGGTATTATTCCAAAGTAACTAAGTACAGAGTAAATACATAGATTATTACTCTGGTATAACGCTTACGTTATGTACCTTGTGTCCCTAATTCAAACTGAACTTGAATTGAATGTTTTTGAGTGATTTTAGGAAGCACTATGGTTGTAGAACCTCTCCACCCATTTCACTTTATAGCTGTGAGTCCACAGTCCTTACTGCTTTACCAACACAGTGTAACCTTCCGTTTACACAACGACAAGAATGGACTTACTTGTTGTCTTTATAACATTCTATTGCCTAAACGGCTTTAAAGACTTCAAATAACATTTTAATTGTCACATGCTTTGTAAACAACAGGTGTAAACTAACAGTGAAATACTTACTTACGGGTCCATTTCCAACGATGCAGAGTTAAAGACAAGATAGAAAATATATAATAAAATTAAAATAGTGACACGAGGAATAAGTACACGGTGAATAACAGGGCTATAATAAGGGAGTACCAGTACCGAGTCAATGTGCAGAGGTATGAGGTAATTGAGGTAGCTATGTACATACAGGTAGGGGTAAAGTGACTAGGTAACAGGATATATAATAGACGGTAGCAGCAGCGTATGTGTTGAGTGTGTGAGTGTGTGGCATCAGTATGCATGTGTGTGCATGTTGTGTGTGCATGTTGTGTGTGTGGGCTTATGTAGTGTGTGTGTGTTGGGGTGTGAGTGTGTGGGTAGAGTCCAGTGTGTGTGCATAGAGTCAGTGCAAGAGAGTTAGTGCACAAAAAGGTCAWTGCAGGTAGTCCGGGTAGATATTTAGCAGTCTTGTTTAGAAGTCTTATGGCTTGGGGATAGAAGCTGTTCAGAGTCCTGTTGGTTCCATAGTTGGTGCGTTGGTACCGCT
>NC_036874.1:6586069-6587448 GCF_002910315.2 Salvelinus sp. IW2-2015 | reverse complement strand
TGGCTTGCATGCGATAGCAGAGAGAACATTTTGTGGCTTGGTGGAGTTTTGGACAAGTTTTTGGGTCTTCCTCTGACACCGCCTGGTATAGAGGTCCTTGATGGAAGGGAGCTCAGCCCCAGTGAAGTACTGGGCCGTACGCACTACCCTCTATTGCTGGGCCATACACACTACCCTCTGTTGCGCTTTGCAGTCAGATGCCAAGCAGTTGCCATACAAGTGTTGATGCAGCCAGTCAAGATGCTCTCGATGGTGCAGCTGTAGAACTTTTTGTGGATATGACGGCTCATGCCAAATCTTTTCAGCCTCCTGAGGTGTAAGAGGCTTTGTTGTGCCCTCTTCACAACTTTGTTGGTGTGTGTGGACCATGATAGATCCTTAGTGATGTGGACACCGAGGAACATGAAGCTCTCGTCAATGTGAATGGGGACGTGCCCGTCCCTCACACCAACAACCTCTCCCTCAACGTGATCAAGACAAAGGAGATGATTGTGGACTACAGGAGAAAGAGGACCGAGCAATCCTCCATTCTCATCGACGGGGCTGTAGTGGAGCAGGTTGAGAGTTTCAAATTCCTTAGTGTCCACATCAACAACAAACTAGAATGGTCCAAACACACCAAGACAGTTGTGAAGAGGGMACGACAAAGCCTGAAAAGATTTAGCATGGGTCCTCAGATCCTCAAAAAGTTCTACAGCCATCGAGAGCATCCTGACTAGTTGCATCACTGCCTGGTATGGCAACTGCTCGGCCTCTGACCGCAAGGCACTACAGAGGGTAGTGCGTAYGGTCCAGTACACCACTGGGGCCAAGCTTCCGGCCATCCAGGACCTCTATACCAGACGCTGTCAGAGGAAAGCCCTAAAAATGGTCAAAGACTCCAGCCACCCTGGTCATAGACTGTTCTTTCTGCTACCGCACGGCAAGCGGTACCGGAGCGCCAAGTCTAGGTCCAAAAGGCTCCTTAACAGCTTCTACCCCCAAGCTATAAGACTCCTGAACATCTAATCAAATGGCTACCCAGACTATTTGCATTGCCAACCCCCTCTTTTTTACGCTGCTGCTACTCTCTGTTATTATCTATGCATAGTCACTTTAACTCTACCTACATGTACATATTACCTCAATTACCTCGACACCGGTGCCCCGCACATTGACTCTGTACCGGTACCCCCTGTATTTAGTCTCGCTTTTGTTATTTTACTGCTGCTCTTTGATTATTGGTTACTTTTATTTTTTCACTTATTTTTCTTACAAGCCCTTAACCAACAATGCAGKTAAGTAAGCATTTCACTGTAAGGTCTACACCTGTTGTATTCAGCATTTCACTGTAAGGTCTACACCTGTTGTATTCAGCATTTCACTGTAAGGTCTACACC
>NC_036874.1:6580925-6583941 GCF_002910315.2 Salvelinus sp. IW2-2015 | reverse complement strand
GTGTGTGAAGATTGGGTTCCAGGAAGCATTTGGACCTCATGTGTGGGACTTGAGACGGGTTAGGTAAACGCCGCAGGGTTGGGCCAGGTTTTAGGTCAGGTTTGGGCTGACAGTTCTGACAGTTCTCCCAGGTTGTGGGAGACACAGACGCTCTACTGTAACTGTGGGCTCAGCTGGAGTCTGACTGCTGAATGGGTCAAACGAGGTGGTTCTGCCACGCGTCACACAATGGGTCTAGAATCACGTCAAAACCCCTCCCATCTCCAGCCTGCAATGTGTGTACCAAACACGGCAGAGTTGGCATTCTCCAGGCTGGTCATAGTCATAGAGCCTCTGTGTCTGGACCAGTTTGTTACTGAATGGTTAAGACAGACTGGAGTTCAGTATGTTTGGCTGTGTTTATTTAGCTTAGGCCCAAGCCTTGTTGTTTCTATGCCATAATGCCACCCTGTCCTGCACATACGAAAACATATTGTTCAGACGTCCCACAGACAGACAAAGGCCTGAGTGTGTGGACTGGACATATCTCTGGGCATCTGACCCAGAGACCCCGACCCTGTGTATCCACTTCAACCCCCTCCCACACACACACACACACACACAGCCCCCAGTGAGGACAGCCCCTCCCTGTCTGAGAGGAGTTATTAAAGCCACACTCCTCTGTCTCTGCGTGACTCTACCTCTCCGTGCGCCACCCCAGATGGACTGATAGACTGCTTTATTAACTAGAGCTGCTGCTGAGAGACAGCCAGGCCAGGGGAGGGAACATAGATACACAGTCTGTGTTATACACACACACTTTCTCTCTCCCTCACACACACACACACAACATACATAGCACTCTAACAAAAGACACATCATTTATCACACATTAACTTTTCCCTTGGACAACACACACACACACACACACACACACACACACACACCACACACACACACACACACAGTCAGTAGCCATTTCATTAGCAGCTGTCCCAACACTGGTGTCTCCCACTAAGAACTTTTTCTCTGTGGTTCCAGTCTCCGTCTCTCTCCCAGCGCTGCCTGTGAGTAGGAGGGGGTTGGATGGGACTGGAACCCCCCCGCCTATTGGGACTGTAATTTGCTTGATCATGCAGTGGTTTACCAGAGGGGTTACTGGCTTAGACACCACGACTTCTGGATTACAGCCCAGTGTTTACACAGCCACGTGAACATAACCCCAACCTCCACCCACCCCTCATACAGCTTGTGTGTGTGGCGTGTGCGTGCGTGCTTAAAGAGAAGCATAGAGAGCTAGTAAGGTAACTGCTCTCTGACACCTGAATATGTGTTTGTCTGTATATGTGGTGCAACTCAAGTCTCCGTTCCACCAACAACTACCTAGCTTGTATACTGTCCCCTCCTCTTCTCTCTCTATCCTCTCCTCTCTCTGTCCCTGCTCTCCTCTCTCTGTCCCCTGCTCTCCTCTCTCTGTCCTCTCCTCTCTCTGTCCTCCCTGCCCTGCCCTGCCTGCCCTCTCCTCTCCTCTCCTCTCCTCTCTCTCCTCTCCTCTCTGTCCCCTGCTCTCCTTCTCCTCTCTCTGTCCCCCCTGCTTCTTCTCTCCTCTGTCTCTGTCCCTGCTTCTTCTCTCCTCTGTCCTCTCCTCTCCTCTCTCTGTCCCCCTCTTCTCTCTCTGTCCCCCTTCTCTCCTTCTCTCTCTGTCCCCTCTTCTCTCCTTCTCTCTCTGTCCCCTTTCTCTCCTTCCTCTCTCTGTCCCCCTCTTCTCTCCTTCCTCTCTCTGTCCCCCTCTTCTCTCCTCTCTTTGTCCCCTCTTCTCCTCTTCTGTCCCCCTCTTCTCTCCTCTCTCTGTCCCCCTCTTCTCCCTCTCTCTGTCCCTGCTCTCCTCCTCTCTCTGTTCCCTGCTCTCTCTCTCCTCTCCTGTCCTCTCCTATACTCTGTCCCTCCCCTCCTTCTCCTCTCCTGCCCTCTCCTCTCTCACTCTCTGTCCCCTGTTCTTCTCTTCTCTCCTCTCTCAACCCTCCATTCCCACGTTGCCAGCCTCTACGTTTTGTTTTTAAATTAACTAACACAATGCTGTTGTGGCCGTTTATTCTGGACCACGCTCACACACACATCACACACGCACGTCACATCACAGAGCTGCGTGGACGGTCCCTGGCAAGCGCAGCAGTTTAGCGGCGGTATTTATAAAACAGTGGGTAGCAAGGCAGAAGCCTCCCGCATGGTCTGGGGACACAGGGGAATGCAGGCGCTCTGTGAGGCCTGTGTGTATTTTGACTACGGCCCCCTGAAGCTCTAAAGAGCACCCGCTCTTTTCTCTTAGAGGGGAAGCGGAGCGGAAAATCTCTGCTTTGAAGAAAAGGCGATAGGACCATTCTCCTCTGGGGAAATGTTATCTACTTGTTGACATTTGTTTGGCTGTTTTTTGTGTGAGCTTTTGTATTACTGACGGGAGTGTACAGTGTTGCCGTCAAACTTCTTTGAATCCACACCATACATATCAATACACACTATCATGAACACACACACACACATACTCACCAATATGGTACAAATGTCAAATCCAAATCAAATTGTATTAGTCACATGCTCCGAATACAACAGGTGTAGACCTTACAGTGAAATGCTTACTTACGAGCCCCTAACCGACAGTGCAGTAAAAAAATAAGATATATAATAATAAAAAAATAATCTAAAAAAATATATATGTAAAAATTTTAAAAAACGAATAAGACTAACAAATGAAAGTAACAAGTCATTAAAGTGCAGCAGTAAAATAACAATAGCGAGACTGTATACAGGGGGGTACCGGTACAGAGTCAATGTGCGGGGGCACCGGTTAGTCGAGGTAATATGTACATGTAGGTAGAGTTATTAAAGTGATGATAACAACCTAGAGTAGCATCGGTGTAAAGGGGGGGCAATGATGCCTGTCTCTTATACACATCTAGATGTGTATAAGAGACAGGGTTAAGACAGACTGGAGTTCAGTATGTTTGGCTGTGTTTATTTAGCTTAGGCCCAAGCCTTGTTG
>NC_036874.1:6574464-6578927 GCF_002910315.2 Salvelinus sp. IW2-2015 | reverse complement strand
GTGTGTGAGATTGAGGTTCCAGGAAGCATTTGGACCTCATTGTTGGGACTGAGGACGGTAGGTAAACGCCGCAGGGTTGGGGCCAGGTTTAGGTCAGGTTTGGGCTGACAGTTCTGAACAGTTCTCCCAGGTTTGGGAAGAGACACAGACGCTCTACTTGTACTGTGGCTCAGCTGGAGTACTGACTTGCTTGAATGGGTCAACGAAAGGTGGTTCGCCACGCGTCACACAATGGTCAGAATCACGTCAAAACCCCTCCCCATCTCCAGCCTGCAAATGTGTGTACCAAACACGCAGAGTTGGGCATTTCTCCAGCGCTGGTTCATAGTTCATAGAGCCTCTGTAGTGTCTGGAGCCAGGTTTGTTAAAACTTGGGAAATGGTTAAAGACAGCACTGGAGTTTCAGTATGTTTGGGCCTGTGTTATTAGCTGTAGGCCCAAGCCTTGTTGTTCTATGCCATAATGGCCACCCTGTCCTCACATACGAAAAACAATTGTCAGACGTCCCACAGACAGACAAAGGCCTGAGTGTGTGGACTGGGACATATCCTCTTCTGGGCATCTGACCCAGAGAACCCCGACCCTGTGTATCCACTTCAACCCCCTCCCACACACACAACACACAACAACAGCCCCCAGCTAGGACAGCCCCTCCCGTCTGAGAGGAGTTATTAAAAGCCACACTCCTCTGTCTCTGCGTGGACTCTACCTCTCCGTGCGCCACCCCAGACTGGACTGAAGACTGCTTTATTAACTAGAGCTGCTGCTGGAGAGAACAGCAGCCAGGGGAGGGGAACAATAGATACACAGGTTCGTTTTTACACACACACTTTCTCTCTCCCCTCACACAACCACACACACAACATTAAGCCTCTAACCAAAGACACATCATTTATGCACCACATTAACTTTTCCCTTGGACAACCACACACCACACACACACACCACACCACACACACACACACACACACACACACACAGTCAGTAGCATTTCATTTAGCAGCTTCCCAACAACTGGTGTCTCCCACTAAGAACTTTTTCTCTTGTGGTTCCATCTCCGGTCTCTTCTCTGGCCACGCTGCCTGTTGAGTAGGAGGGGGTTGGATGGGCTGGAACCCCCCCGCTATTGGACTGTAATTTGCGTGATCATGCAGTGGTTTACCAGAGGGGTTACTGGCTAGGACACCACGACTTCTTGGGCATTACAGGCCAGTGTTTTACCACAGCCCACGTGTGAACATAACCCCAACCTCCACCCCACCCCTCATACAGCTTGATGTTGTGTGGCGTGGTGGCTAGTGCGTGCTTAAAGGAGAAGCATAGAGAGCAGTTAAGGTAACTGCTCTCTGAACCTGAATATGTTTTGTCTGTATATGTGGTGCAATCAAAGTCTCCTTTCCCCAACAACTACCTAGCTTGTATTACTGTCCCCTCCTCTTCTCTTCTCTATTCCTCTTCCTCTCTCTGTCCCCTTGCTCTCCTCTCTCTGTTCCCCTGCTCTCCTCTCTCTGTCCTCTCCTCTCTCTGTCTCCTGCCCTGCCCTGCCCTGCCCTCTCCTCTCCTCTCCCTCTCCTCTCTCTCCTCTCCTCTCTGTCCCCCTGCTCTCCTTCTCCTCTCTCTGTCCCCCCCTTGCTTCTTCTTCTCCTCGTCTCTGGTCCCCTGCTTCTTCTCTCCTCTGTCCTCTCCTCTCCTCTCTCTGTCCCCCTCTCTCTCGTCTTTCCCCCTTCTGCTCCTTCTCTCTCTTCCCCTCTCTCTCCTTCTCTCTCTGTTCCCCTCTTCTCTCCTTCCTCTCTCTGTCCCCCTCTTCTCTTCCTTCCTCTCTTCTGTCCCCCTCTTCTCTCCTCTCTTTGTCCCCTCTTGCTCCTCTTCTGTCCTCTCCTCTTCTCTCCTCTCTCTGTCCCCCTCTTCTCTCCTCTCTCTGTCCCTGCTCATCTCTCCTCTCTCTGTTCCCTGCTCTCTCTCTCCTCTCCTGTCCTCTCCTATCTCTGTCTCCCTCCCCTCCTTCTCCTCTCCTGCCCTTCTCCTCTCCACCTCTGTCCCCTGTTCTTCTCTTCTCTCCTCTCTCAACCCTCCATTCCCACTGCCAGCCTCTACGTTTTTGTTTTTAAATTAACACAATGCTGTTGTGGCCGTTTATTCTGGACCACGCTCACACACACATCACACACGCACGTCACATCACAGAGCTGCGTGGACGGTCCCTGGCAAGCGCAGCAGTTTAGCGGCGGTATTTATAAAACAGTGGGTAGCAAGGCAGAAGCTCCCGCATGGTCTGGGACACAGGGAATGCAGGGCTCTGTGAGGCCTGTGTGTATTTTGACTACGCCCCCTGAAGCTCTAAAGAGCACCCGGCTTCTTTTCTCTTTAGAGGGAAGCGGAGCGGAAATCTCTGCTTTGAAGAAAAGGCGATAGGACCATTCTCCTCTGGGGAAATGTTATCTCTTGTTGACATTTGTTGGCTGTTTTTTGTGTGAGCTTTTAGATTACTGACGGGAGTGTACAGTGTTGCCGTCAAAACTTCTTTGAATCCACACCATACATATCAATACCACACTATCATGAAACACACACACACATACTCACCAATATGGTACAAATGTCAAATCCAAATCAAATTGTATTAGTCACATGCTCCGAATACAACAGGTGTAGACCTTACAGTGAAATGCTTACTTACGAGCCCTAACCGACAGTGCAGTTAAAAAAAAAAGATATATAATAATAAAAAAAATTATCTAAAAAAATATATATGGTAAAAAAAAAAAAAAAAACGAATAAAGACTAACAAATAAAAGTAACAAGTCATTAAAGTGCAAGCAGTTAAAATAACAATAGCGAGACTGTATACAGGGGGGTACCTGTACAGAGTCAATGTGCGGGGGCACGGTTAGTCGAGTAATATGTACATGTAGGTAGAGTTATTAAAGTGATGATAACAACCTAGAGTAGCATCGGTGTAAAGGGGGGCAATTGCAAATAGTCTGGGTAAGCCATTTGATTAGATGTTCAGGAGTCTTATGGCTGGGGGTAGAAGCTGTTTAGAAGCCTCTTGGCACTAGACTTTGCACTCCTGGTACCGCTTACCGATGTGGTAGCAGGAGAGAACAGTCTATGACTAGGGTGGAGTCTTTGACAATTTTTAGGGCCTTCCTCTGACACCGCCTGGTATAGAGGTCCTGGATGGCAGGAAGCTTTGCCCCRGTGATGTACTGGGCCGTAAGCACTACCCTCTGTAGTGCCTTGCGTTCAGAGGCCGAGAAGTTGCTCTCGATGGTGCAGCTGTAGAACCTTTTGAGGATCTGAGGACCCATGCCAAATATTTTCAGTCTCCTGAAGGGGAATATGTTTTGTCGTGMCCTCTTCATGACTGTCTTGGTGTGTTTGGACCATGTTAGTTTGTTGGTGATGTGGACACCAAGGAACTTGAAGCTCTCAACCTGCTCCACTACAGCCCTGTTGATGAGAATGGAGGTGCGCTCAGTCCTCTTTTTCCTGTAGTCCACAATCATCTCCTTTGTCTTGATCACGCTGAGGGAGAGGTTGTTGTCCTGGCATCACATAGCCAGGTCTCTGATCTCCTCCCTATAGGCTGTCTTGCCGTTTTCGGTGATCGGGCCTACCACTGTTGTGTCATTGGCAAACTTAATGATGGTGTTGGAGTCGTGCCTGGCCGTGCAGTCATGAGTGAACAAGGAGTACAGGAGGGGACTGAGTACGCACCCCTGAGGGGCCCCTGTGTTGAGGATCAGCGTGGCGGATGTGTTGTTACCTACCCTTACCACCTGTGGGCGGGCCGTCAGGGAGTCCAGGATCCAGTTGCAGAAGGTGTTTAGTCCCAAGGTTCTTAGCTTATTGATGTTTGAGGTGTTGAACACTATGATGTTGAACACTGAGATGTAGTCAATGAATAGCATTCTCACGTAAAGTTGAAGTCAGAAGTTTACATACACTTAGGTTGGAGTCATTTAAAACTGTTTTTTCAACCACTCCACAAATTTATTGTTAACAAACTATAGTTTTGGCAAGTCGGTTAGGGCATCTACTTTGTCCATGACACAAGTAATTTTTCCAACAATTGTTTACAGACAGATTATTTCACTTATAATTCACTGTATCACAATTCCAGTGGGTCAGAAATTTACATACACTAAGTTGACTGTGCCTTTAAACAGCTTGGAAAATTCAAAAAAATGATGTCATGGCTTTAGAAGCTTCTGATAGGCTAATTGACATCATGTGGTCCGTGGTGTTTTATACTTGCGTACTATTGTCTGTACAGATGAACGTGGTACCTTGAGGCATTTGGAAATTGCTCCCAAGGATGAACCAGACTTGTGGAGGTCTAACAAAATGGGGTCTTGGCTGATTACTTTTGATTTTCCCATGATCTCAAGCAAAGAGGCACTTGAGATTGAAAGGTAGGCCTTGAAATACATCCACAGGTACACCTCCAATTGACTCAA
>NC_036874.1:6568954-6574374 GCF_002910315.2 Salvelinus sp. IW2-2015 | reverse complement strand
TTAAGCACGGTTCAAACAAAATCACAAGGCCACAGGGCCAGAGCAGGGAATTACCAGGACGCATGTACTGCAGAGTATGACGTGACCAACTGACAAGTTCTTCAATTGACATCTTAAAAACCTCTCCCTTGTTCCAGTCGAGTAATTCCCAACAGTTTTAAGCAGACCACCATAAGTCCCGTGCTCAAGAACACTAAGGTTAAACCTGGCCGACCCGTTAGCACTCACATCTGTAGCCATGAGAGTTCTTTGAAAGGCTGGTCATGGCTCACATCCACACCATTATCCCAAAAACCCTAGCAGCCCACTCCACAACTTGCATCTTTCCGCCCTAACAGATCCCATAGATGATCCAATTTCTATTTGCACTTCCACACTGCCATTTTTCCCACCGGGACAAAAGTACATTGTACAAAGACATTCCATATATCTAGGAAGACAGAACGCGTCTCCTTCCTGAGCGGTGTTATGATGCTGCGTGCTCCCAGTGGTGAACTCCTCTTATTCAATTTTAGTCCTGTATTAACGCTTTGCCTGTTTGATGGTCCATCGGAGGGCATAGCGGGATTTCTTATAAGCTTCTGGGTTAGAGTTCCGCTCCTTGAAAGCGGCAGCTCWAGCCTTTAGCTCAGTGCGGAGGTTGCCTGTAATCCATGGCTTCTGATTGGGGTATGTACGTACGGTCACTGTGGGRACGACATCATTGATGCACTTATTGATGAAGCCAATGACTGATGTGGTGTACTCCTCAATGCCATCGGAGGAATCCCGGAACATATTCCAGTCTGTGCTAGCAAAACAGTCCTGTAGCTTAGCATCTGCTTCATCTGACAACGTTTTTATTGATCTAGTCACTGGTGCTTCCTGCTTTCATTTTTGCTTGAAAGCAGGAATCAGGAGGATAGAATTATGGTCAGATTTGCCAAGTGGAGGGCGAGGGAGAGCTTTGTATGCGTCTCTGTGTGTTGAGTAAAGGTGGTCCAGAGTTTTTTTCCCTCTGGTTGCACATTTAACATGCTGATAGAAATTTGGTAAGACTGATTTAAGTTTCCCTGCATTAAAGTCCCCGGCCACTAGGAGCGCTGCCTCTGGGTGAGCGTTTTCCTGTTTGCTTATGGCGGAATACAGCTCATTGAGTGCGGTCTTAGTGCCAGCCTCAGTCTGTTGTGGTATGTAGACGGCTACGAAAAATACAGATAAACTCTAAATATAAAAACTAGTGTGGTCTACAGATAAACTAGTGTGGTCTACAGCTTATCATGAGATACTCTACCTCAGGCCTCATAAAATGAACATCTGCAAACATATTTGACGTAGGTTAATATGACAATGTTAGTGATGATGACGGTGATGCTGTTGTGGTATTGGGTTAGCGTTACAGCTGGGGACTGTTTACTGATGTTTCCTCTGCAGAGATGCCCACKGTGAAGTTGATGCTCTATTTAGTCTAGAAGGTTCTGCTTAGTTACTTTGGTGATCAAATAAAATCTTTTACGATGGAAATGTTTATCAAGTCCTGATAAAATGGCCCTGTTAACCCAAAAGGGTTCTGGTTGTCTGGATGAAAAATGTCTGACAGCTTTTTTACTGCTACGTGATCGCCCATGTATTTATGTCTGGGGAGTAGCAGCAGCAACTGAAGTGGTGATGTGGTTTGGACTTGGGTCTGTCACAATGGGACTGATTGTAGAAGGAAACCTGACTGTCAATCAATGCTTGTTTCTGACAAAGGGGGTGGTGTTTGTCAGGAAGATTTTTGCGACYGTATGCATTTGACTTTGRCTAGTTCTCTCTCTCCTTTCTTTCTTTCTCTCTCTCTCTTTCTCTCTCACGCACACACAATTCTCTCCCTATCTAACACACTCCCATACTATCCCATTTTTCAAGCATGAGCACACACACGTGCACTTTCTAACTCCTATCAATACACACACACACACACACACACACACACACATAGAGATCTGATGTGTCAGTCCCACTGATGTCTCCACTTGTTCCAGTGTCTCTTCAGCTGCTGAGCAGTGAAGTGTGGACAGAGAGGCTTCTCTCTCTCTCTCTGATACCTGAGTCTCCCAATCAGAGTAGTGACAGACAGACAGTGTCCAGCCTGGATTAGCCCTGTCGCTACCGCACAGCACAGGATTAACCATTGCTACACACACACTCCATCTATAGAGACATAGACAAACTTTTATGTTTGTAACTTCAAAACACACTCCCTAAAAAACGCTGAATACTTTTCTGTTCATATTTGTAATCTATTTCTGCTGTGTCTGCATGCATTATGTAGTTTGATATATGTAAATGAGAAGTTCAGCTTTTTCCTCAGGCAGGTTTTTACATAGACCATCCTCTTTTTGTGGATATGGGAAAAGTACTCTGAGGGGAGTTGGTTGGTTAAGTGTGATGTGTGGTCGTATGATGTGTGTGTATGTATTATGTATGTACCATATCATTGATAATGTGTGATGTCGTGTATAGTATATGAATACCAGGTGGAGCAAAAAAAGATTTAGTCAGCACCAATTGTGGCAGATGTCCCACTTAAAGATGAGAGGCCTGTAATTTTCATCATATAGGTTACTTCTACTATGACAGACAATGATGGAAAAATCTCTGAAAAATACATATGTAGGATTTTTAATTTAATAATTGCGCATTTTTTGTGTGGAAATTAAGATTTGGTCAATAAAAAAGTTTATCTCATAATTGTAGTTTATATCCCTTTGGTTCAGCATGAGAGGTCTCAACGTTTTCGCTGTAAGTCTTCACAAGGTTTTCACACATATTGCTGGTATTTGGGCCCATTTCCTCATGCAGATCTCCTCTAGAGATGATCGTGTTTGGGCTGTTGCTGGCAACACGGACTTTCTAACTCCCTCAACAAGATTTTCTATGGGGTTGAGATCTGGAGACTGGCTAGGCCCACTCCAGGACTTGGAAATGCTTCTTCGAAGCCACTCCTTCGTTGCCCGTGCGGTGTGTATTTGGGATCATTGTCATGCTGAAGACCCAGCACGTTTCATCTTCAATGCCTATTGCTATGGAAGGAGTTTTTTCACTCAAATCTCTACGAACATATGGCCCATTCATCTTTTCCTTTACACGGATCAGTCGTCCTGGTCCTTTGCAGAAAACAGCCCCAAAGCATGATGTTTCCACACCCATGCTTTCACAGTAGGTATGAGTGTTGTTATGGATGCAACGTCAGCATTCTTTGTCCTCCAAACACGACGAGTTGAGTTTTTACCAAAAAGTTATTTTTGGTTATCCTACATTGACTTCTCCAATCTTCTTCTGGATCATCCAAATGCTCTCTAGCAAACCTTCAAGACGGGCCTGGACATGTACTGGCTTAAGCAGGGGGACACGTCTGCATGCAGGATTTGAGTCCCTGGCGGCGTAGTGTGTTACTGATGGTAGGCTTTGTTACTTTGGTCGCTCTCTGCAGGTCATTCACTAGGTCCCCCCGTGTGGTTCTGGGATTTTTGCTCACCGTTCTTGTGATCATTTGTACCCCACGGGGTGAGATTTGCGTGGAGCCCACAGATCGAGGAGGTTATCAGTGGTCTTGTATGTCTTCCCTATTTCCTTAATAATTGCTCCAACAGTTGATTTTCATTAAACAGCTGCTTACCTATGCAGATTCAGTCTTCCCAGCCTGGTGCAGGTTACAATTTTGTTTCTGGTGTCCTTTGACAGCTTTGTCTGGCATAGTGGAGTTTGGAGTGTGACTGTTTGAGGTTGTGGACAGGTGTCTTTTTACTGATAACAAGTTCAAACAGGTGCATTAATACAGGTAACGAGTGGGGACAGAGGAGCCTTCTTAAGAAGGAGATACAGTGTCTGTGAGAGCCAGAATCTTGCTTGTTTGTAGGTGACCAAATACTTATTTTCACCTAAATTGCAAATAATTCATAAATATAATCCTCCAATGTGATTTTCTGGATTTTTTTTATTTTGTCTGTCATAGTTGCGTGTACCTATGATGAAAATTCTCATATTTTAAGATGCGGAGAATTTGCCAATTGGTGTGACTAAATCGTTATTTTTTGCCCCACTATATGTGTGTGGTGTTACGATATAGTGTGATGCGCCTTGCCGTGTGTGTGTGTGTGTGTGTGTGTGTGTGTGTGTGTGTGTGTGGTGTGTGTGTGTGATCGTGGTGGTAGCGAGCCTGCCTGGCCGGTTCTTCCTCTGTTACCCAAATGGAAACCCAACAGCAGCCAGTTCTTCAGTTCAGAAGACAAATTACGAGCAATGCTCCTGTTGTGATAAATGGGCCCTTTTACTGGGCTTTACTGGCACTTTGCTGCTGCTTCACACAGGCTTTTYTGTTGAGTCTTTTAACCAGTTCTGTCTTTTTTGGGTGGTTGATTTTGGTTTATTTGGTTATTTTTACACTGGCTTGCCTGTGGGGATCATTTAGGAAGGCTAGACAAAAGAGCCGGAGGCCGCAGGCGGAAAAACAGGCCAGTTTATAAGGCCCCTCAACGAACACACACTCAGCCTTGATACACACTCAGCCTTGATACACTGTGCCCTAGCAACAATGACGCTCTACACACTGAATCGTGTAGGTCACACACTGCACCTGACCGTGCACAGCACATCAGATACAGCACCCTGGCCTACACACTGGAACTCACCTCCCACACGATACACACTGAACCTTTCAGACGGAGCCCTGCACACAAAAAGCCAGCACACACACACTTCATCCAGGACTTTGTAAACCCTAGACGATTACCCAGCTGATTGGAGTCCCTCTCCGGAGTCTCTAAACACACACAGTCTTTTAGAGTACTCACCACAGCCCCCCTACACATACAGCCCTCTCCTTTCTCATGGAGATAAGGACGTCTCATTGTTGGGAGACAACGGTCCGCTATTATCTTATCGAAGAGCCAATCCAATGTGGAGGAGGGGGGAGAAAGGGGAGTTWTTTTTGTGATGCGACAGGTGCCGTTGTAATTCAATTTGTCTATGGAAGGGTTTGGAAGCCGTCTGAACTTAATTGTACCAAGGGTCACAGTCCTCTCTGCTGTACTGTACATAATAGCATTGTGTAACAGTATGCTAACCACAGCATCGGCACAATGCAAGTCTAGGATAACCTTGACATCTTACATATTGCTAACTTTAGCGGACGGGCAACTCAAATTAAATCAGATTTTATTGGTCACATACACAYGGTTAGCAGATGTTAATGCGAGTGTAGCGAAATGCTTGTGTCAAGGGTGTGCGTACTGGTAGCGGAGTCAGGTGCAGGAGAGCAGAGAGTTGTGAACAGGCGCACACTTTATTGAGGCAGGAGAAACCAACAGACGGACGCCACTACGTCAAAACCTCCAGCCAATTGGCAAAAGTGCAAAACGCGCAAACAGTCACAATAATTATGTTCAAACAAATAAACA
>NC_036874.1:6560557-6564806 GCF_002910315.2 Salvelinus sp. IW2-2015 | reverse complement strand
ATAAACATACCTCGTGACAAAACACGGAATATACGAACACCAGTCTGGCGTGTCAAACATGACACGTAACACAAACAATTCTACACAAAGACATGAGGGAACAGAGGAAATAATGCATGCAGTGTATTAGGGAATGAAAAACCAGGTGTGCAGGGGAACAAGACAAAACAAATGGATAAATTAAAAATGGATAAATTAATAAATCGACCGCCGAACGCGCGCCCGAACAAGGAGAGGGAGCCGACTTCGGCGGAAGTCGTAACAGCTTGTGCTTCTAGTTCCGACCATGCAGTAATATCTAACAAGTAATCTAACAATTTCACAACAACTATAACACAAGTGAAAGGAATGGATAAGAATATCCACCAATTATATATGGATGACGGATGGCCGAACGGCATAGGCAGGATGCGTATGTATAGAGTACAAGTATATACATATGAGTAATGATGGGTATGTAAATAATATATATAAAGTGCATTGGTTTAAAGTACTAGTGATACATTTTATTACACCCCCCAAAAATGTTTAAGTGGCTAGAGATTTGAGTCAGTATGGCAGCAGCCACTCAATGTAGTGATGGCTGTTTAACAGCTGATGGCCTTGAGATAGAAAGCTGTTTTTCAGTCTCTCGGTCCCAGCTTTGATGCACCTGTACTGACCTCGCCTTCTGGATGATAGCGAGGATGAACAGGCAGTGGCTCGGTGGTTTGTTCCTTGATGATCTTTTTGGCCTTCCTGTGATATTCGTGTGTAGGTGTCTTGGAGGGCAGGTAGTTTGCCCCCGGTGATGCGTATTGTGCAAGACCTCACTACCCTCGTGGAGGGAGAGCCTTACGTGTGAGTGGAGCAGTTGCCGTACCAGCGTTGATACAGCCCGACAGGATGCTGTTTTCGGTGCCAAGCCAAAATTCTTTTCAGCCTCCTGAGGTTTGAAGAGCGCTATTGCCGTCGAAACAGTCTCAGAGCGGCATCAGCTCATGCTCCCACGCGCTCTCAGTGATGCTGCAAATCAGAGCAGGCAGTATAGGGTGTGAGGATCCCGAGTGGTTCGAGCGGTTCTCAGCTGTCGCTGACTGCTCTAGGTTGGAGGTGAGTGCGACGCATCTCGCAGGAAACTATCGAATCTGGACTGTGTTTGCAGCCTCGGTTCCACTTCGTGAGACATTGTCTAACAGAATACGCTCGTATGAGGACGCCACTTCGGACGGTTGATCGGCTTCCCGGTTCTGACCTCCTGTCTTCTCGTAGATGGCGGTCCGGCTCCTGTCGGCAGTAAACAGGATCGATTCCCTAGGCCTCAATTTGTGTTGGCAATAGGATACGGTTATTTGGGTGAGAGTCCCAAGAAGTTGGCGTGAGAAGAGTAGCATTTTTTCACGCTCTGAGACACACAGCTGACGCGATGGGGGTGCACGTTTACTCAAGGTTCGCTCCAAGTTCTAACTCGGTGCTTGCTGATGCGGACGTGACGTTAGGCACGCGTCAGCTCACTCAGATTTCGCAGGTAGGCTATGCTTGGAATTCAAAATGATCCTTCGGTTTCCAACGGTGTTAGAGCTTGCATGGAAGTGCTCGGTGCAGGATGTGTCTGTGAGAGAAAAAGCGTTTTGATTATGCTTCTGGGTTTGATATCGCACTGTGCAGATTGGTGGCAGGAAATATGATTGACCAGGCTGCAGGTTCTGCCTAATGTATCGAGGGTTCCACACGGAGTTGAGCGACACTGCTAGCAGTGGCTAACTGAACTACTAGCTTGTGTTGCATAACGAGTTAGGAGGCTGGTCTCAGCTTACTGGATGAGGGAGGTTTCCGTGTTGGATTAAGAGGTGTTAAAAAAGGATATTGCGAGTCCAGTACCAGTCATGGGTGTAGGTGCCAGTCCCACTTCGACACGTATGTTCATTCGCTTGATGGGAATGAGATTAAAAATATAAAATACTATATCCGAATTTATCCGAGAAAGACCGATATTTACATTGGGACGGGATGGGACATACACATAGCGGCGACTGCTACGCTATATTTCATTTTGATCACTCTTTCTCGATCTAGGGTGAAGTAAGTTTCCGTATAAAAGTGTTCGCAAAAACTTGATATTGTAGTTGGACAAAGGTTTTCCACAAGGGGCTTTTAATGTTTGTAATTTCCTGACTATATGAGAGATGTCACGTTTGATTTTTCCGTATAGAAAAATGTATCAACCTGCTAAAACAATGTTCGAATTAAACTCCAATGAAAGTGGCCATCCTCTGGAAGTGTATCACATTTCCTTGTTGTTAGCATAGGATACTCGAATTGTTTCCTGTGTGTAGCGAGAAACTGGCGTCAAACTAAGTAATACTACGAATTGTGTTAAGGAACAATATCGTGTCTATAGCTCAACGTACATGGCCGGAATTTACCATTGCAAGCGCACTGTGATTCGTCTGTTGTCTCACTTATCATCACAGTTGCTTATTATCTCTTCTTGGTATCAGTGGATGGTTGTGTGTTAGGGCGGTATATATGGTATTTGAATTTGGGTATTTTTGGTATGTTGACTCACAATGTATTTCCATGTAAATGGAACTTTATTTTCCTTAATGATGATGTTGGCCATCGGAATTATTGCCAGCATTGACTTTGGTTCGTAACACATATTTTGTGTGAGTGGTGAGTGGTGGAGTTATGGATGATGGACATAGACTTCATTTTTGCAGGATTTAAGAGGCTAGGGGAGCACGGGAGAGAACTGTCAACTGAACAGGGAGTGCAGGAGAGGTGGGGTGATGTTGTTTCCTACCCTCACCACCTGGGGGCGGCCCATCAGAAAGTCCAGGACCCAGTTGCACAGGGCGGGGTCGAGACCCAGGGTCTCGAGCTTAATGACGAGTTTGGAGGGCACTATGGTGTTAAATGCGCTGTAGTCGATGAACAGCATTCTTACATAGGTATTCCTCTTGTCCAGATGGGTTAGGGCAGTGTGATTACGATTGCGTCATCTGTGGACCTATTGGGGCGGTAAGCAAATTGGAGTGGGTCTAGGGTGTCAGGTAGGGTGGAGGTGATATGATCCTTGACTAGTCTCTCAAAGCACTTCATGATGACGGAAGTGAGTGCTACGGGGCGATAGTCGTTTAGCTCAATTAACTTAGCTTTCTTGTGAACAGGAACAATGGTGGCCCTCTTGAAGCATGTGGGAACAGCAGACTGGGATAGGGATTGATTGAATATGTCCGTAAACACACCAGCCAGTTGGTCTGTGCATGCTCTGAGGACGCGGCTAGGGATGCCGTCTGGGCCGGCAGCCTTGCGAGGGTTGACACGTTTAAATGTTTTACTCGTGTTTGCTGCGGTGAAGGAGAGTCTGCAGGTTTTGGTATCGGGCCGTGTCGGTGGCACTGTATTGTCCTCAAAGCGAGCGAAGAAGTTGTTTAGTTTGTCTGGGAGCAAGACATCGGGGTCCGCGACAGGGCTGGTTTTCTTTTTGTAGTCCGTGATTGACTGTAGACCCTGCCACATTCCTCTCGTGTCTGAGCCGTTGAATTGCGACTCTACTTTGTCTCTATACTGACACTTAGCTTGTTTGATTGCCTTGCGGAGGGAATAGCTACACTGTTTGTATTAGGTCATGTTTCCGGTCGCCTTGCCCTGATWAAAAGCAGTGGTTCGCGCTTWCAGTTTTGCGCGAATGCTGCCATCAATCCACGGTTTCTGGTTGGGGAAGGTTTTAATAGTCGCTGTTGGTACAACATCACCGATGCACTTACTAATAAACTCGCTCACCGAATCAGCGTATACATCAATATTGTTGTTCGACGCTATCCGGAACATATCCCAGTCCATGTGATCGAAGCAATCTTGAAGCGTGGAATCTGATTGGTCGGACCACTGTTGAACAGACCTGAGCACGGGCGTTTCCTGTTTTAGTTTCTGTCTATAGGCTGGGAGCAACAAAATGGAGTCATGGTCAGATTTGCAGAAAGGAGGGTGAGGGATGGCTTTATATGCGTCGCGGAAGTTAGAATAACAATGATCCAGAATGCTGCCAGCCCGGGTCGCACATTTGATATGCTGATCAAATTTAGGGAGTCTTGGTTTCAGATTAGCCTTGGTAAAATCCCCAGCTACAATAAATGCAGCCTCAGGATATGTGGTTTCCAGTTTACATAGAGTCAAATGAAGTTCTTTCAGGGCCGTCAAGGTGTCTGCTTGGGGGGGATGTTCACGACTGTGATTATAATCTAAGAGATTTCTCTTGGTAGAT